>NC_088844.1:31265590-31346809 GCF_904066995.2 Poecilia reticulata | reverse complement strand
GCTTAATATGTGCTCATTTAAATAGTAAAGCTCCGATTAACAGCAGTAAGTAAACGCCGCCACCCTCCATCACGCTCACTCGAGGGTTATTGTTTTCCCGTGAGGGTTTTCACGAAAATCTGCATCGTGAGGTTCGGTCCACCTGTACGGAAACACACGGAGAGACTATCGAGCCCACTCAGATTGAAAAACTGATCCAAAATGCGGTTATATTTATTAAAAAGTGATAAAAACACGCAGCGCCACTTACCACCGGTTCACTCCTAATGGCGGATCCTGAGAAGAGGACCTCAAAGGGGAAAGAACGGGGTTCCTACACGCGATTCAACGGAGGTAGCTGGCCGTTATTGTGCCTGATTAAAAAACAAAAACAGTATTTTTGTATCGTCGTTAGTTTACTTTTGATTATAACATATTTCGGCGCTGAACATATCAAAAATAAAATTAAGGTGAATACTTGAAATAATATAACAAAAATGATCAAAAACATGATTTTAAGAGGTCCTCGGTTTCCATGGGAACATCACGATTGCTATGTTACTGACGGCTAACACGCAGAAGAGTTAGAGTTGGTTTAAAACTAGATAATAACAAGATGAATAAAGAACAAAATGACACCGAAGATCCAGAAATGAGTCCCGTGATAGATGTAGAAGTGTATGAGAGTGACGAGACGTTTGTTCAGTATCTAAACGAGTTTATCGAGAAAGAGAAGAAGTACCTGCAATGTCCAGAGGAGGGCACTGATGAGCTGCGATACATAGTCTACCGCTCCGCGTTCAACAAGGTGAGCGAGTCAGCTGAGAAAATAAGGTTTGAGTAGGTGAAATATTTTACACAAAACTCTTATGGAAGTTCTAATTCTGATGTTATGAACAGGTGAAGGATTTTATTAACCATTTAAATGTTTTCATTTGGTCCTTGATGTTTTCCTTCATTTGATCCAGACTTTTTCCTCTGGAACAACTGCTCTCTGAGTTTTCTAGAGATTTTTCACATTTTGTCCATTTTATACAGGACGTTACAGAACTATTTATCCTCTTATGCAGTTCTTCCGATCCAAACTCAACCTCAAAGTAAAAAAGACACAACTATTCTTTATTTTCCAGATTTTCTTTTCCAGATAACAATCTGGAAGTGTGGCATGTCTTTGTATTCAACTCTCTTGAGTCTGATGCATGTCTTCTGGGTTTCTCTGACCATCTGACCAGCTCTGACCATCTAGACCTTTTTCAGTCAGCCTGGAAGGTGAACCTCCAGTCCAGTCTCAGGGGCATCACTGAGGACCCAAACTGGACCCAAACTGAGCGGCAGTGATGGACACGGCTCATGGTCACTAGCTCTAAGGTCTAGCTGCACCATGTTAGTGTATCTATACCAACATGATACTTAGCAGTCGCTATTGCTGAAGCGCTTATTTCGACCATGTTTACATCCACCATGTGTAGGTAGCAACACAAACAGACTTTTAAATTAGCATGTTAGAATTTATCCCAATAATTGACTTAAGGTGCATTAAGTATGCTAAACATTGTCAAAGTTAGCAAACATGCTAAAAAGCTGAATGAAAAATTAGCTCTGCTGTTAGCCTAGCATATTGGAGAGCTTCAGGAAGAACCTGAATGTGATCCGGACGGGTTTAACAGAACGTTCTGGAGCCGTACGGGTCTGGTCTGTATCTTGCAGGTGATTGGTCGAGCCTCGGCCTATAGGAGGCTCCTGCTGGACATAAAGTCAGAGTACGACGGCGTCATCAGGAGATGAAGAGGAGGGAGAGGAAGCTGCGGCGTCCCGCCTGCAGTCCTGCTGGGTTACGCGGCTCACATCACTGACAGGTGAGGCTGCTGGTTCTGATGGGGACCGGTCCGGTCCAAACAGCACCACAGGTTCACCAGCATGTCTGCTCTCTGTCCAGAACCTCGGTCCTCCAGAACCAGACAGCAGAACTTCGCAGGAGGTCCGGAGGCAGAAGGCCACCCAGAACCTGCTGATACCAGGTTCTGTTGGACTTTCTGGGCCGAATGTCCTGGATGGGCTTCAGAACCTCTGATGACCCGCCTCTCCGCGTTTCTGCAGGTCTGACCGTGGCCCAGACCGAAGACCCCGAGGTTCTGCTGATCCATCTGGACCACCTGAAGACCGGAGAGACGGCTGCTGGACGGAAGATCCTGTGTGGTCCTGTGGAGGTCCAGACCCAGCTGACCTTTGACCTGCAAGAGGCCCAGCTCCACAGAGACCACCTGGGCCCAGAACCAGCAGCTGATGATCCGGTACGGAAACTGGGTCTGATCAGAAAATCTGAGGTCATGAAGGTTCCTCAAGCAGACTGTAGGTCAACCAGAACCAGAACCAGAACCAGAACCTGGCTTTCGCCTCAGATTATTTAAACTTTACCAACACAGAAACATAAACGTTTACAACACAGAACAGAATCCGGTCCAGAATCCGGTCCAAATTCTGGTTCCTGCCTCCCTGATCCTCCTGCACTTCCCTCCGGTCCAGCGGGTGGCGCTGCAGCTCTAACCTGTGATCTCTGCAGGTTCCGGCGCCTGAAGCTGCTGGGTCAGCGTCTGACGGTCTGGGAGGAATCAGGTCAGACGGTTCCGCTGGAGGAGCTGCTGGGTTCTGTCATCCAGAACCTCCAGGAGATCGGACCCGATCTGCAAGACGAAAGTTCGACTTCACAATCTGGAGGTGAACTGATGGTTTGGTGTCAGCGGGTTCTGGTTCTGGACGTGATCCACCAGACCTTTCAGAACCTTTGCTGTCCGTCCTGCAGGCGGTGATGAAGAGTCGTTCCGCATCCCAGCTGAGCTGCTGGAGGAAGAGGAACCAACCGGGCTGGACGAGTCCAAACTGCTGAGGAACCACCTGGACAGGTCGGGTTCTACGGGTCAGAACCTGACCCAGGCAGAGCCACGACGCCTGGGCCTGCCTGGACTACAGCCAGTACCTGACTGGTTCTGGCTGTAGTTCTAACCGGTTCTGGTTCTGTTCCCAGGTTCCTGGACCTGCTCCGGTCCTCCCAGTACGAGGGCGGCCCTCCACGCGGCCGGTCGCCGGTCCTGAGGGACTCGGAAACCATGGAGATGTTCGAGGTTCAGAACCAGAACTAGAACCAGAACCTCCCCAGAACCTGGCTGATTCTGGTTCTGTTCCCTCAGGAGTTCGGGTCCCGCCGGGCTCACCCCCCACAGCTGCTGTTCTTCCGGGCGCTGCTGGTTACCGCGGCGACGGGCAGCCAGCTGTCTGCGGTGCTGTCGCTAAGGGGCGTGGCCTCGGCGCTGCAGCACGGAGACGTGCAGCTCATCGCTAACGCCGTCACGCTCAGCAAGTGAGGTTCTGACCCGGTTCTGAAAGCAACATTTAGAACACAACCAGTGATGTCATAGTTACCTTGAAAAAGTAACTTAGTTATATTTCTGATTACTTGGTTTGGAAAGTAACTAAGTTACAAAGTAACCTGTTTAGTTGCTTCAGCAGCTGCTAACAGCAACGCTCCACCTGTGAAAATGACTTTGATCTTTGCCTTAATTGTAAGCTATTTTATAATAGTAACATCAACAATGTGTTTCCACTCATTAGTTGAGCTGAACTGTTTAATGCTGCAACAGTCCAAGCTAAACGTCAGTAATCTGTGTGTCCACCACACAGGCTGCAGGCCTGGAGGCCCCCTGGAGGCCCCTGGGCCCCTGGAGGCCCCCTGGAGGCCCCTGGAGGCCCCCTGGATGCCCTCTGGAGGCCCCCTGGAGGCCCCTCTGGAGGCCCCCTGGAGGCCCCCCTGGAGGCCCTCTGGAGGCCCCCCTGGAGGCCCTCTGGAGGCCCTCTGGAGGCCCCCTGGAGGCCCCCTGGAGGCCCCCCTGGAGGCCCTCTGGAGGCCCTCTGGAGGCTCCTCTGGAGGCCCCCTGGAGGCCCTCTGGAGGCCCCCTGGAGGCCCTCTGGAGGCCCCCTGGAGGCCCCCTGGTGGCCCCTGGAGGCCTCCTGGTGGCCCCCTGGAGGCCTCCTGGTGGCCCCCTGGAGGCCCCCTGGAGGCTGGGGGCTCCAGGGGGCCTCCAGGGGGGACGACTAAACGCCATTATTATAGTGGCGTTTAGTCGCACAGCTTTACTGACTCGCTCATTCGTGGCTGTTTCCACGTTTTTACGCTGCTCATGTTAGTCTGGATGTTTCTGGAGCGCGAAGCTCCACGTCGTTCAGCTAATATAGTAACTTTAACAGGACTCAGCGGGACGGATCATCCGGGAAACGATGGACAGGGAGAGTCTGACTAAAACCACCGTAATGACGGACAAAGTCTGGGATTCACTGAGTCTCTGCTTGTTTCCAAGCCCAAATGAGAACTTCACGTTGAAACGAGCCCAAAAAGCGCAAAACGCGACTCATTCAGTTTACCAACGACTTCAAATTAAATACAAGCCCAAGCTGCTTGTAATAATCGGACTTGGCGACAGAAACTCAAAGTAGTTCCTGTTTCAGCAACAAAGTGCGTCTCCCTGCATTGTTGGTTCTGTCGCATAGAGACGTCGGTCACTCGACAAGACGAGGAGAAGAAACAATGAATTAGAAGAGAACAAAGTGACGCAAAGTGATTTCGATAAGCAGCTGTAGTCTGACTGCTGGGTTTGAAACAGCAACGCGTCAGATTACTGGTTACTGAGGAAGTGGAACGTCAGTGGCTCTGTAAGGCGTTACTGACTGGACACAGAGGAAAAACTACAAAATCAATAACAATATTTAGCATTGATATTCTCTTCCTGTAAAGTGACCTAGTTCAAGTGAGGTCCAGCCACCTGGTGCAGCCGCACTATCAGCTGAGCTTCTCCAGTGGTCGGTTCTCCTCTGCTGAAGCGTTAAGAGCAGCTCACTGGTCCTCCAGACTCCCTGCATGTTTCAGCTGCTTCCTGCTTCAGCCCAGGTGATTTCAGTTGGCAGGTGCTGATCAGCTGACAGTAAACCAGGTGAAACCTTCAGGCTCAGATTCCTTCACTTCATTTCTCCAGATAAATTCTGAACGTGTTGAGGTTTTGGTTATGAACTGTAGAGAATTATTCTAGCTGCTTATATTCATGCTCTTCTTGTGAAGGAGGTGAAGATAACGCAGCAGTTTCATTTCCTCTCCTCCTGTTTTCAGCCCGTGATGCGATGCAGCATGATGTTTATTCTGTACCAGAAAGCATCACTGCAGACGGTTAATGACCTCCTGATGTCCTGCTGCTTCTCACAGAGGCCTACTGTGGCTAATCAGGCTAATTTAGCATCAGAGTTAGCAAAGCTCAACAATAAATCTGAAACCATGAGTGAAAGTCTTCTGGAAAGAATCACTTCCTGAAGCTCAGACAAACAGAGACATGTAGTAACAACTGGGCCTGTAGAGGGCGGCGTGCGCTGTAGCACGTCTGGTCGGACTTTGCTTTAGCATTAGCTTCTGCTAAATATTGTACTGGTGTTGTGCTTTGGTTTTAGTGGAACTAGTGATTATTGCATTAGTTTTAGCAACTTGTTTAAGTGCTTTGGTGTGAATTAAACTAATATCTTAGATCAGGTCTTAATGGCTAATGGAGCTAGCTCTTAGCGCTAGCGGTGCTAGCATGGAGGAATCAGGCCTGTGTTTATCAGGCCGAACTCACAGCCTGAGGAGAGACCAAACCTGGACTGGAACGTCCTCTGCTCAGACATTTATGGGCATCAGAACACGCTTTGGGTCGAGACTTGGGTTCTGGTCGGGTTCTGGATCAGGTTCTGATTGGGTTCAGGTGTAACTGAGGCGTCCTCCTCAGGCTGACCTTCACTGAGGCTGTGGGCGACGCGCTCACTGAGCATGCTCAGACCGGGGGCGTGGCCGACCTCTGCTGGCTCTGGCCTCCGCCTCTACCAGGCCTGCAGCCACCACCAGAAGACCGCACTGAGCATGTGCAGAAGAGGCCTGGTGCACGGCGCCGCCGAGGTCATCAAGAAGAAGCAGCTCACACAGGTCAGCCTGTTTCTCTGGGTCCGACCAGAACCTGCAGGTTCTCATGAACTGTGTGTCTCATGTCTCTCTGTCTTTGTGAGGACTTCCCGGTCCGACCAGAACCAGAACCTGTCCTGTGTGTGTCCAGAGGAGAGCCTGTGGGTTCTGTCCCATGCGCCCAGCCTGACCCTCCTCCAGCTGCTGACCAAAGCAGACGACAATGGGGAGGCGGCCATCTTGTCTGTGGGCGGACCTTTGCCTCCATGCTGGCGGACTTCCCAGTACCGGCTGGCTCTGGAGCTTCTGGAAGGGTTCCTGAAGAGAGGTCCAGGTGAGTGCGTCGGTTCTGACCCAGCCTGGATGTGAGACGTCCTGACGCGTCCCTGTCCCCTCAGACGTGCTGGCGATGGCCATGTTGGAGGACAGCAGCTGCTCAGTGGACGTCTGGGACCAGGTGGCGGCGCTGTGCGCTGAACTGGACCGGGCCGACCTGAGCCAGGCCATCCACTCCATCCGGCATGAACCCGGACCCGGACCATGGACATCGGACTAGAAGAGCAATGGCTCATGGAGCACGTCTTCCTGTGAGACAGGAAGTGGAGCACAGAAGCAGGAAGTGGAGGACGGAGACAGGAAGTGGAGGACAGACAGGAAGTGGAGGATGGAGACAGGAAGTGGAGGACAGAGACAGGAAGTGGAGGACAGACAGGAAGTGGAGGACAGAGACAGGAAGTGGAGGACAGACAGGAAGTGGAGGACGGAGACAGGAAGTGGAGGACGGAGACAGGAAGTGGAGGACAGACAGGAAGTGGAGGATGGAGACAGGAAGTGGAGGACAGAGACAGGAAGTGGAGGACAGACAGGAAGTGGAGGACAGAGACAGGAAGTGGAGGACGGAGACAGGAAGTGGACGGAGACAGGAAGTGGAGGACAGAGACAGGAAGTGGAGGACAGACAGGAAGTGGAGGAGAGAGACAGGAAGGGGAGGACAGACAGGAAGTGGAGGACAGACAGGAAGTGGAGGACAGACAGGAAGTGGAGGACAGACAGGAAGTGGAGGACAGCCATACATGTACTTAATTTCCTCTAAATTAATTTTTATACGTTTCCAAATAAATTCTGAATTCAATATTAACTGTTTTGCAGCTATAAACATGATTTTAGCTCTTTAGCATTAGCTTACGTTGGTACAGTGGTTTTGCGTTAGCAGAGCTAATATGATTAGCGCGTTAGCCGCTGGTTGATGATTGTTTTCTCTGAAGCTAGCTGCCGTTAGCGTTTGCTGGGTTTGGATCCGGTTCCTACAACAGAAGGTCACCGACGCTGCAAGGCTTTTACTGTTAGCTTCATTTGTGCTTTATGTTTATGTTGGGCTCCTGTAATCATAATTTTCCATATTTATGGAAAAGCTGGAGTCATTTCACAAATAAAACTTTATTTCCTTCATAAAAGCGAAACGATTCACAGAAACCATTTTAGTTTAATGTCCCTGAACTTTCACCTCTGACCCCAACAGGTTGACTCTGACCCCAGCATCCCCACGGTCCAGACAGAGCTTCCTCTGTTCGGGTCAGAACGGGTTCAGTGAATCCTCAGTCCACGGGTCCTTAACAGAACCAGAACCCAACAGAACCTCACTGCAAGAACACAGAAACTGACCTGATCTGGGCCGGTACCAGAGGACTCAGACGGGTCAGAACCAACCACAGCCTCAACAAGCAGCAGCCAGTGGACTCCTTATCCAGTCCGTTCTGGTTCTGGAACCAGAACCGGAACCAGTTCTCCCACCTACAGGCTGTGACCAAGGTCAGAGGTCGTGTCACCATGGAGACGATGACATCATCAGAGGAGGGATGTGGGTCAGTATCTGATCCTGGATCTGGGCCGGTTCTGATCCGGATCAGAACCAGAACTAGTTTACTTCTTACATGACGCTGTTTGATTTGGTTCTTGTGGTTCTGAACCGGTTCTGGTGGGTTCTGGTCTCTTAATGCCAGTCCCTGGTTCTGTTAGAACCGGTCTCAGTCGGTTTGGACATTTTGACGACCAGAACCGGACCACAGTAAAACTATGAAGCTTCCCAGTTAGAAACCAGAGAACCAGTCTGGATGCAGACTCAGGGGCCCCTGTGGAAGGGAGTTCCATCCATTTCCTCACCTTTGACCCAGCGGGTCGGGACGTGCTGGTACCGGTTCAGGAGACGGCGGGACACCTGGACCGGTCACCAGTCTGTCGCAGGGAATTATTATTTCTTAATAATGAGACTTTTTTCATCTAACTTCACTTTTCTGCTTAATTTATTGTTTTCTTCACAGAATCTTGAGGTTCCGGCATCAGTTCATTTCTCTTTGAGGTAATTAAGTTATTTTATTATTACATTTAATTAAATGAGAAAAAACGCCAAAATATTTTATCTTTTGATTAATAAGTTTATAAAGTTTTTTTCTGCACTAATTTATTCACAGAAACACATAAATACTGGAGCTTCCAGAACCAAAACTTCGGACTGGGTTTGGTTCCGCTGGGGCTGATGATGATGATGATGATGATGATGATGATGATGTGATGATGATGGTTGTTCACATGATGAAGATGCTGCTGGTCATGTGATCAGCGACATGGTGGAACTGCAGCGTCATAACCGGATGTGAACTGGACTTTGGATCCTCTGCGGCTCGTTGGCCCGGTTCCGACCCGCTCCGGCGCTGTAAGCAGACAGGTGTTGCTAGGCAACGCTGCTAATCGGAGCGCTGGCATCATCTTCATCACCATCGTCACCATCCTGCTGAGAGGCTAAAGATAACCTAGAGAATCAGACAGACCACCCGGTTCGGCCCAGTCTGAGGCGCCGACAGCAGGGCCGAACTCCGTGGTTCCGCTGCAAACATCCAGAAGGTTCTTGATAATGAGTCAGCAGAACGGGTTAAGATGGAGACCGGCTCTGTTCTCCATCCATCACCGGCGAGCAGAACCAGTTGCCATGGTAACCCCTTCACAATAGAGCCTCTGAGCTGATGACCAGAAGAAGAAAGCTTCTCTGCTGTGACTCGGCTCGCATGTCGCGGCTGCACGGCTCCGTGTGAAGCCGCCATAAATACCCGGACACGCGTGTTCCGGGTATTTATGGCCCCTGGTGTCGCCTGTTGCCTGGATGCCAGCCCAGCTGCTCTGCTGCCACGGATCGATCCCTCCTCCTCCACCGCAGCTCCACCGCTCTAACTGGGGCTGGAACCCTCGTTTCCCAGCTGGCCTGAACGCAGCACGGCTCCGTTCCCGCAGCGGTAGAAACGTTGCGTGATGATTCCAGCTGCTGCTGAACATCTGGACCCATGGCGACTGCAGCTTCCGCTCCTGGACTTCCGGTCTGAGCCCATCATCACCCGCCCACCATGCAGCGCTGCTGCACAGGCCCGACTCATTGCTGCACAGCATTTGATCAAGTTTCTTCATTTAATGTTTATTCTTTTATGTTATTATTTTTATTTGGAATGTACGTGTCCTTAGTGTTTGAATGGGTTGCCAATATTATATATTATATTATTATTTTATTATATTATTATTATTTTATTTTATTATTGTGTAACCGCTTCTGTTTCTCTGGTGTTGCTCAGTCAGGCGTAATGTCTGATAATAAACGCATAAATATGCTAAATTGTATTCATGTCGTTGTAAACTCATGGAGGCGGGAAACCGACCCAGTTTGTGTAGAAACGAACCTGGACGGTGTATTAAACCGAACCTGGGTCCAAACGGCAGCAGACTCCAGAACTGCTGCTCCTAAATTTTCGCCATGCTTTTAAGGGAGGCGGTGTCAGGTTTCGCCCCGCCTACTGAGATCGATCTGATTGGTCAGAGGTCACGTCCCTCAGAGTTCTGTGCGCACCTGATTGGCTGGCGGAAGTTCCCTCTTCTCGGTTTCGCCATCTGAGGCTCGGGTTCGACGCCGTGGGGCTGCTGTGTGGCGTGGCGCACTTGGGCTCGGTTCGGACAGAAAAAGAAGCGAACCGCAGCGGTTCCGTGGCTTTTCCCGACCGTAGTTCGATTCAGGGGGAAATAGAACAGAAAACTATCGGAACTGGAACTTTTTCCACTGTGGGAGAAACTTTTTCAGAGCCAGAAACATGGCAGACAGCGAGGAGGTCTCTTCCAGCACCCCTCTGTTCAGCGAGGGCCACCACTACCAGCCCGAACCGGAACCAGAACCCCAGCTGGACCCAGCGCCCGGCCAGGAACTGCTCAATCCCGATGACATCGTGGACCTGGTCGGAGGGGCTCAGGACGCCCTGGAGCGGCACCGGGCTGAAGAGGAGAGCGGGCTGCAGGAGCCCACTGTGACCTCCACCCGACCAGAACTGCCTGGGAGCCAGAACCAGAACCAGAACCTGTCCGGGACCACAACCTGAACCTGTCGGGAGCCAGAACCAGAACCAGAACCAGAATCAGTCCGGGAACCACAACCTGAACCTCAAACTGTCCGTGAACCAGACCAGAACCTGTACAAGTTCATGAGCCAGAACCAGAACCAGTACCAGTCAGAGAACCTGGGACAGTGTTTCTACAGGAAATATGCCAGAACCAGATCTTTTCAGAAACCAGAACCAGTGCTACTGCAGAAAAGTGTTCCAGAACCAGAACCAGAACCAGAACGCCAGACCCGGAGGAGTCGGAGGTCGTGGCCCCCCGAGCCGAGGCGGGGATCCCCGGCCCGGCCCCCCGGCGGAGCCTCCTGCCCCGCAGAGCGACGCCCTCCTCGCGGCTGCAGCCCGGGAAGCAGCGCCATCCCCGGCAGAGGCAGCAGCGCAGCCCGCGGTGACACAGGAACCACTGGCTCCGGCTCGTGTGAGTATCTGAGGAACAGTTCTGCTCTTCAATCGGGACATTTAACCAGCGGTTCGGTTTCATCACAACCGGTACCACAGCTGGAACCGGATTGGTTTTTACCGGATTTCAGTGTTTTATCTCCTGGTGAGGGCGATTCTGAGCAGCCGGCGGTGATGCTCATCAGCCCGGGAGGACCTCCTCCTGCCCGGGCTGATGCCAGACTCCCTGCCGCTGAGTTGGACCTGCAGAATCCCACTGATCGGAACATTTCACCGGGAAGGTTCTGGAACATCTCCGCAGGTTTTCCAGCAGTTTAGCCCGGTGTTCGCCGTGGTGATGCGGCCCACCTGTTCTGTTGGACCGGATGATGTGTCGGTGTCGACCCGGTGAATTACCCGTTAAATCGCCTCTCCGGTTCCTGAAACCGAGAGAGGGAGTGTCTGGATAAATACGAGCTGGTTCTGTGTGCGGTACCGGTGGCGGTATGGACCGTTTCATGCTCCACCGCGGCTAGCGGTACTGCTTAGACTGGTTCCATTATCGGACAGCGCTACGGTGCTATTCACGAACACAAACACGCTAAAAACGCTTCATCAGGTGTCTGAGCTGCGCAACTTTCCTAATATAGAAGCTCCGCGATGCCAGGCGGTTATACTGGGTTATACTGGGTTATACTGGGTTATACTTGTGTCAGCGCGTTGGACGTCCTCTGTTGTGTAATTATGTGGATCAAACGGGTCGAGTTGAGCTCATTTCGGCCGGCGGAGCAGACAAGGCCGTGTCCGATAATGGAAGCAGCGGTGCTTAGCCCAGCCCAGATTAGTCACAACAAAGGAATCCGCTGGGAGTCCACTCCCAGTCGGTTTACCGCATTCCCAGCTCCGCGCCGGCCAGCGGGATGGAGCTGACGGTAATCTCAGGGGTCCAGCCGCACCCGGACCGACCCCTGCGGCCCCTGGATCCGGTCCAGACCCGGTCCAGAGGCCTGGTCCCGCTGCAGGGCTCAGGTCCGCAGCAGCGGTCCAGAGCCCGGATCTGGTGCCGTTGTGAGGTGTTTGTTCCTGAGGATGAGGATGATGATGCAGAGTGAAGGTGAGCAGGCCTCAGATCCTCCTGGAGGTGATGGAGGCAGGGTGGGGCCGAGACCCAGAACAAAAGGAAAACACAGATCCCACCTCATCGGACGGTTCTGATCCGCCCAGCCTGGTTCTGCTGGAGGAAAACCAAGATCCACTTCATCCTGAAACAAATTCATTCTTTCTAATTCAGATTTTTCCCATCAGAAAACAAATTTAGTCACCACAGCATAAATCTACCAGCCTTTAGGAAACATCTGCTAATTTTGTAGCATCATTTCATTACCATGGCAACAAGGTGGAGTTTTTACAACCCTGCAATGATAGCTGAACTTTGACCTCACATCCCAGAGGAAGGGTGAATGTCTCTGAGGGTCTCTCTGACCGGAGCAGCAGCTGATGATGTCATCATGTTTAGCTGTTAGCATGTTAGCATGCGCAATGGTCTTCAGTCAGAAGCCTTTTCAGATTCACTGCGTTACTGACTGGAGATGTTGTGAAGAAACTCGGATGAGTTACGACATTTGGCTTCTCCTGGAGACAAATAAAGTGTTTTAAAGACAATTAAAGGCGGAGTTAAAGTGAACATATTAACAGTAACATCTAATAAACAAACTAACATCTGATCTGGGGAAGCAGCTCCGTCATTTAATGTTTGAAGCTCTAAATTCATCAGAAACAACAAAATCTCACGTCATGTAACTAAGATTATATTTAGATTAGATTGAAGGAATAAAAAGTTAAAGTGGAGAAAAACACTGAAAAATTCACGTGTTTGATCAAATATTTTGTTTTGTGTTATCAAAAGAATGTGGAACCAAACAGGAGCCTTGAGGATCTCCACCTGGAAACCAAGATGGCCGCCGTCTGAGAGATAAAACATTCAGAGTTTCTCCAGGTGGAGCAGGAACCATCGGGTCTGAACTGGGTCATGGATCAGAACCAGTGGGAAGTTCTCCACTCACAGGAACCAGCTGGCTTCACTCAGGTGGTTCTGATGGTGCTGTTGGTTCTGGTGGCTCTCATGGTTCCGGTCCATATAGTATCAGTAAATAATGGACCAGATGTTCAGTTTGTCTCTGGTTCCTGTTCACTGGGAGCGAACAGTTTGTGTTCCTGTTTGTGGGTCGGCTGGCTCATCGGGTCGGGTCGGGTCAGGCGGTCCAGGTTCTGTTTGGGTCGGGCAGACGGCAGCCGGGCTCCATGTGTCGACACTAATCTGGTTCTAATCTGTTGGCGCCGGTCCAAACGCCCTGAGGAAGAGGTTTGATCTGGGTCAGAACCAGCTACAGCTGACCCAGGTTTGTTTACAGCTGGAGGTTCCTGAGAGTTCAGAACCAGAACCAGGATCATTCCTAATGAAACCAGAACCGGGCTCTGTGCTGTCACCGTTTATCCCACTGGGTCAGATCTAACCTTCAGAACCCGGCAAGTTCTGGTTCTGCTTCAGGCTGTTAGAACTAGTTCTGATGAACCGGGTCAGATTTATCTGACATGAGCGATCCAAACAGAACCCAGAACCCTGAGCTCAGTCAGGTGGTTCTGTTTGGTTTCCTCACATTACAGCCTGATCAGAGTTCTGTCTGAACGATCAGAACCAGTCCAGTACTGACTGATGGCCGGTTCTGATGATGGCTGATCCATTAGAACCTGGCCTGAGGTTCTGACCCGACCTGCTTCCTTCAGACAGAAATGAGACCAACAAAGTTTCTCTGGTTCTGATCATCTGGGTTCTAACTGGGTTCACTTCAGAACCAGCTGGGTGAACAGTTCTTCCAGTGTGAACAGTTCTTCCAGTGTGAACAGTTCCTCCAGTGTGAACAGTTCTTCCAGGATGTGAACAGTTCCTTCTGCAGCCTGAACTGCTTCATGATGAACAGTTCTTCTAGTCATGAATACAATTATTCATGTTTATCCACTGGACTAATTTCTCTGAACGAGCTGCCGTGTTAATCCGCCTTCAACCAGAACCAGAACCCAGTCAGTGGCGGGTCAGAACCGGTGCTGTGATCTGATTGGACAGCAGTTGGTGATGTAACGGTTGGATTTTGATTCGCTGACCGTTGTCATGGTATCTGAATCTGTACTGGGTTGGTCCAGAACAAATGAAACTTTCCTGCTAAGCTAGCGTGATTGCAGATCTTCTTCCTGTTTTCAAAATAAAAGCATGACGTGCTATGTTTCTTCTGATTCATGCGTCCTGATTCTGGTTCGTCCTGTTCTCTGACCTTTGACCTGTGACCTCTCCTCCTGCAGATGCATCTTCTCCTGCTAAAGCTCAGCCTCTTCTTCTGATGCAGCTCCCTACAGGCAAGTCCTCCGTCCTCCTCAGTAGGTCCAGCATGTCAGCTGACCTTCAGCAGGTCACCAGTGTTGATGATGCATCGTGGTTCAGATGGTCCTCCTGCCTGACCGAGGTCACTGAGGTCACCGAGGTCAGGCAGGGGGACCGTCATGTTGGATCATGTGACTCACTGAGCATGGATTATTGGCACCACACCTGGACCAGATCCTGCCTCGATGTTTAGACCAGAGAATGGATCAGACACAAGCTTCCCTCCCTGAACCCCCAGAACCAGAACACATGAGCAGCTGGGTTCTCCAGATGTTCTACTGAGCCTGGTTGGACCTGCAGAGCTTCCTCTGCAGTACATCACTGGCAGCAGGCTAAACATCCTTCAGGCTTTAGCCCTCTGCTTCAGTGCCAGAGCAGAACCAGGGACGGAGATGTAAATGGTTCAACCTGCAAGGAGCTGGCAGGTCTAGAAGAACCAGCAGGGAATGATCTGAACTTTGACCAATCAGAACTCCAAGCCTCCATTTATGTCTCTAGTACACACAGTTAAAGGTAACCACAGGTCTGGACTCTAATGCCTCGTTTCCACTGAGCGCTGCGGTTTGGTATGCTGTGTTATGATTCTACGTATACAGGAGAACCTATCTACCGCCAGACGGACCCTTAACAGGGCGGATCGGGTTAAACCCAAATGCCTAATGTTGCGTCGTAGTGTGATGACAATTGTAACACATTAGCATGTCTGCTAATGGTTCTTTCTGTCCGCTGATCAATGGACGGTATTGTATGTTGCTGGTATCTCCACCTTGACCGTACCCCTGTCCTGGGGCCCTGGAGCGTTGTATAGCCGCTTTCACAATAAAACACAATGCCGTACCAAACTGCACTGACCCACCGATCAGTGGAAACGAGGCACTGGAAGTTTCATGATGGGACCTCTGTCCGCTGTAGGCAGCTCTACCCAACCCCAGCCAACCGCAGAATAAAATAAACCCAACGCCTCAGTGATGGTAGGAAATCTGAGTTCAGAGACTGAGTTGTTCCTGCGGGACGCACTGGTTTCTGCCCATTCCTTTACATCCCATTATGTTTTTCCTTGGTTCTGGACTTCCTACCAACCTTTCAACCAGAATCTTTACATCTCAGTCAGAGGTCTGCATGTGGACCAAATTATGTCCATCAGAACAATCCTTCATGTTTTCACCAGTCGATGTAGAACGTTTAGCTTTTGTCCAGCAGCTTTTGTCTGGTCTGGACCTCTAGGTCTTTCTGGAAACCTTCCTTGGAGTGGATTGTACCCAGGTGTGGTGGGCACTGTAAGGAATGGAGTATGTTTTTGATATTTGTGCTGTATGCGTTCTCCCTCCTCCCTGTCTACTCAAGAACTTGGGCAGAAGGGTGACTCCCCTGCACCCATCTCTCCTATCTCCCCTCTCCACTCACCCGACTCTCTGGAAGAGCTGTCTCTGACCGAGAGTCCCAACCAGCCCCCTCCCCCAGGATCTGCTGCACCCCTGGGCTCCTTCTCCACCACACCCCCCACTATTCTCTCCAAGAATATGCCTTGGGATGGCGAAGAAGGCGACTCTGGACCCGGACGTGGTAAAACCAAGGAGGACCTTCTAGATTCCCTAGCTGCTCCCTACCTGAGTTTAGGGAAAGACTCAGGGCCTCATAATTCGTGTGAAGACAGCGGCATTTCGTTTTCCCCTGAGGAGAAGATGATTAGCTCAGACAGGTCCTCCACCGGCCCCTCCCCTGTCAACCCCCTGATGATGGTTCATGAGTCTCACCTTACCTCCTCTAACCCAACAGAGCACTGGGATTCACCATTCCTCTCATCTGAAGTCAACTCCAAGGTCTCCATGGATTCCTTCACCAAGAACACAACACCCATTAGCTCCTCCAGATATGAACCAGACATTTGTGGCAACCAGTCTGATGAAGATGAAGACTTGAATTATGAAGTAAAGAAGAATAATAACCCGTTTGATGGATATTCCCCGCTAGCCGACAGTGGCTATTCCCATTTTGGAGAACCAAAGTCTGACACCAAGATGTCAGAGAGTCCCACACCAGATCTGGTCCAGTACAGGCAGACTGGAGAGTCCCAGGAGAACCAAACATCCATCCTAGATGAGGGCAAACTTTTCGAGACCACTAAGACGGCCAGTGAAGCCCTCTTGGAGTCAATGAACCAGTTCTCTTCTGGTCTGAAAGAAGATGATGAAGAAGAAGATGAAGAGGACTCTGCTTTGCCGCCGTCGCTTCCAGACATCCTGAAGTCTTCCCTCTCAACCCTGACAAAGTGGACTCTGGCTCTTCTGAGGGAAGTCCGGAGGAGCAGAGCCCCATCCTGGAACGCCGGATGATGGAGTCGCCCAACCCTCCGATCAACCTATCTGCCAACAACCCGTTTGCTTTTGATACCAAAGTGTCTCTCCTGAAGGAGATGACCGAGGAGATGGAAGCGAGATCTGCAGACGGTACAACTGTTGAAGACAGCAAAAGCTTTGGAGACTTTGATCTGGTCAAGGAGGCTGAGGAGACCACCCCGCCAAAGGTCAAAGCAGAGGAACCTGTCCAGATTGAGCAGAAAGACTGGTTCTCCAGCAACGATTCTCCCAAAAAGCCTGAACGGTTTGAGCCGCTTGACTTTCAGAGCAAGAAGACCACCGCTGAAGATTCAGACTCTGAGTCTCCGACCGCAGATTCCCTGTCGCCTGTTCTGGAGGCCATGGCCAAGTACCCCGCCAGCTTCCAGGTAGAAACGGAGAATAAAGACCTGAAGATGGAGCTGGAGGAGCCGGAGGTTGCTGAGGAGGTGTCTGAGCACGAGGTCTCGTCAGAGGAGTTTGAGTTCATTGAGCGGCCACCCCGAGGTGTGATCGATGAGTTCCTCGAGGCTCTGGACCCCTCCAAGTTCTCATCGCCGAAGCCTCCAGAGATCCCCCTGGATGATGACCTCGGCTTTGGCCTGAAGGACACGCCTGCCGCCGCGGAAAAGGTTTCTGAGCCAGGAGCCCTTAGCCAGAGCTCCTACCATCTCCTCACCCAGGCCTCCCCACAGAAGACCAAGGCTGAGCTGGAGACCCCCCCGAGCCAGGCGCCACCCACCCGTCTGCCGGTCGGGAACCCCGAGCCGCCGGCCCCCCAGAGGAGCGCCGCGGGCAGCAAACTGTTTAAGATGCCAAACCTGAACATAAGAGCAGGTAACAGAAAGTCGTCCCAGCATGGACTCCACCCCAACCCACGTCACCCCCCATGCTCCACCCCCATCCCCATGCTCCACCCCCCATTCTCCACCCACCTGCCCCCTCATTCTCTGCCCCCCACCCATGATGCATCCACAAACACATACTCCTTGGTTTCCACCAGAACCTCCATCTTCATCCACATCCCATCCATCTCCACCTTTCAGTTTGACTCCACCTCCGCCATACGTCACCTTCTGTTCCTGCATCGTCCCGGTTCTGTTCTGGTTCTGTTCTGATTCTGTTTTACATTAACTCCTGCGTTTGGTTCTGTTGGACTTTTGGAGCGTTTTGTTCATTGCTGAGTTCTTGTTTTCTCCTCTAACCCGTCCTCCTTCCTGAAACATTCTCGCTCCCTGGTGAGCGGAACCAGAACCGGGCCGGTCCAGCTGCTGTCCTCAGTATGAGGGTGTTGAGTTAGACTACGGTATCCGAGCTTTCCTCGGCTCTGGAAATAACCGGAGATATGGCTCTGCAACCCAACACCGCCTGAGGGGCCCCAGCTCTCCGTCACCAGAACCGGACCGGACCGGACCCGGACCGGACCGCTCTGTTCTCTGCAGCCCTCAACTCCGGAGCTGCTGGGTTCAGAAAAACATTCATAACCAAAGAAATTAAAGATTTTGATCAGATCAGAAAGTAAAATGTTATGAAACGGATCAGGAAGCAGAAACCAGGCAGGAGGTCCTCCTCTTCCTCTCCTCTTTCTCCTCCTCCTCCCCCCCTTCTCCCCCCCTCCTCCTCATCCTCACCCCTCCTCTCCCCCCTTCTCCTCTCCTCCTCCTCCCCCTCCTCCTCTCCCCCCTTCTCCTCTCCTCCTCCCCCCCTCCTCCTCATCCTCACCCCTCCTCCTCCTCTCCCCCTTCTCCCCTCCTCCTCCTCCCCTCCTCCTCCTCACCCCTCCTCCTCTCCCCCTCCTCTCCTCCTCCCCTCGTCCCCCCTCCGCCCCCCTCCTCCCCCTGCATTGCGACACTCTCAGCTCCTCTCTCCAGAACCAGTCAGCAAATGTTCTGCTGATGTCATGTTGATCCGATCAGCCTCATTGATCTGCTGCCTCATCAGGTTCTGATGGTTCTGCTGGCTCAGATATATTCATACACCCTCCAGTGGGATCAACTGGATCCTGAAGCAAAATGTTTGCAGTGGCTATAAAAGTCTGTCAGTAAACAGAATAATTATAAAGTAAATATTTACATCAGAATAACCGAGACAGGGAATCTGTTCATTATCATTCAGTCTCAGCATTTTATAAATAAACCCATAAATATGTTTATGGCATAAATACAAACTTCTGTCCATTATAAAACAGTTTATTAACTACAATAATAACATTTTAATCAGCAACTTAATAACTCAACTAAACTACTGATGAAAAGGGAATGATGTGGTGGACACACTATGCTAACCACTACTAGCACAGCTAATTTTTAGTTTTGCACATTAGCATATTGCCTATAGCACTTAGCTTAGCTAACCCTTTTTCCAGATAAATTCTAAAGTGCTATTAGTAGAAGCACTTCTGCTATGCGCTAAGAATAACCACAATAATAATATCCTTTATTTAAAGGCACCTTTCAAATAGCAAAGCTAATGTTTCGTTTAGCTCGTTAGCCAGTGCTTAGCTCACTTAGCTCCACAGCGCTAATTCACCAGGCTGCAGTGGCACACTTAGCCAATCATGTTGCTGTAGCACATTAGCATTAGCTTCCACTTATGTTCCACTTGATTCTTGATCTGCTGAGAAAGTGATGAATTTAATCTCTGTCTTCATAAGTGAGACATTTTATGGACACATGTAGGTTTTCTGTTTGATTCTGATTAAAAACTGCAGCTGAAGTGCCATTTAGCATTATTTTAATCATGACTCTGCAGAACCTACTGGTTTCCTTCCAGTCTGGTCCGTCTGGATGACTTGAAAAGCTGCAGGTGTTTATCGATGAGCCGGTTCTGTTCAACCCACCGGGTTTATGCTGCTGGATCAGAACCTTCATCTTATCTTTACAACAAGTTTATAATTTTCAGACTGACAGCAGCTGGAAAAAGAACTGTTCAAAGGAATCATTAAAGGTCAGAATGAATCATGTTCATGGAGAGTGGATAGATTCTGCAGACGACTAGAGGTCAGAGGTCATATTGGTGTTGATGTGGTTGGAGGAGAGGCTTTTAGCTTGAGCCCCCAGTGCATCATGGGAGCTGGAGTCTTTCCTGCTGTCTGGGTCTGATTCAGTTTGAAGCTTCAGACATGAAGTCTGATGTCTGCAGTGGACCAGAGGGAGCAGCTCCCCCTGGTGGCTGAATGCAGCCACTACAGGGAGCAGCTCCCCCTGGTGGCTGAATGCAGCCACTAGAGGGAGCAGCTCCCCCCGGTGGCTGAATGCAGCCACTACAGGGAGCAGCTCCCCCTGGTGGCTGAATGCAGCCACTACAGGGAGCAGCTCCCCCTGGTGGCTGAATGCAGCCACTAGAGGGAGCAGCTCCCCCTGGTGGCTGAATGCGGCCACTAGAGGGAGCAGCTCCCCCTGGTGGCTGAATGCAGCCACTAGAGGGAGCAGCTCCCCCTGGTGGCTGAATGCAGCCACTACAGGGAGCAGCTCCCCCTGGTGGCTGAATGCGGCCACTAGAGGGAGCAGCTCCCCCTGGTGGCTGAATGCGGCCACTAGAGGGAGCAGCTCCCCCTGGTGGCTGAATGCAGCCACTAGAGGGAGCAGCACCCCCTGGTGGCTGAATGCAGCCATTAGTAGAATAGACCAGTTTTTCTCAAACGTTTATTTTTCCTGATTAAATCAATAAAACTGAACTTTGATGGATGAACGCTGGAGATCTTGTTGGGTTTAAGGCCTCACAGAAACTCATTTGGAGCGCCGTCCTTAAAGTTACCGTCAAATATTAACTAACACTGATAGAAGCAAATATATGAAGGTTTAGTTTTTAAAATCAGTTTCAACCAGCTAAGTGTTAAACTGGTTAGCTAAATATTCAGTTTACAAAGAAAATATTTCTCTAACTGAAAATTTAGCTTTTATTATTTAGCTTTACACTAAAGACATATGTAGCTTTATGCTAAATATTTAGCTTGGAGCTAAATGCTGTGCTAATAGCCTGAAGAGTTGCTGAACAAACAGCGGGGTGTCTTCCATCGATCCGGCCCGATCGGCGCGTCGCCATGGCAACCTTAGCTGGTCCCGCCCAGCAGGAGTCAGAATATAATCTGGACCTTTAATCTGCAGGAAGCAGGTCCAGATGTTTCTACAGAACAACAGTGTTCTCAGATCCTGACCCAGAGGTCAGAGGTCACTGCCTCACATGGAGGCCAAAGGTCATTGAGCAGCTGGTTACAGGAGGAGGAGCAGCTCCAGTGGGGCGGGTCCAGTTGGTTTTGTCAGAACCGGGTTAGTATGGAGAATAATGCGGAAAGGTTTAATCTGGAGGAGGAGGAGGAGGAGGAAGAGGAGGAGGAGGAGGAAGAGGAGGAGGGCCAGGCGGCTCCAGGCGCTGCGTCACGGTTCAGTCAGCTGACAGCAGGAGGAGCTGCTGTCCCTCCTCTTCCTCAGCCTCTCTCTCTGCTCGCTCGCCCAGTTGGTGGGAATGTGTGTGTGCTGATCGGGTCGGATCGGGTCGGTCGGCATGGAGAGCAGCTGCATGGAGAGGAAGGAGCCGGTCAGCCAGTCCTGGAGGGAGCAGGGTAGGCTGGTTCTGGTTGGTTCTGATTGGGTCCAAATGGTTCTGATTGGATCTGGTTGTTGGGTTCGCAGACGGGACCTTTGGACGTGCAGCGGGCCGGGTCAAAGGTCAGGTTAATGATTGGTTGCAGAGGAACTGCAGTTAAAGCTGCAGTCCGACCAGAACCAGAACCGACTGCTGAGTTCTGCTCATCAAGCAGTCAGCTGGAGGTCTGCAGAGGTCCAAACGGGTCAGGCCCTCGGCGCCGCCTCCCGACCGCTGAGTCGGCGACTAGATCATTGATCCGTTTGGTTCTAGAAAACGGTCCAGAGGTTATCTGGTTCTGACTGGGCCAGGTTCTGTCCTGCTGGAGGTTCTGGATCAGAACCAGGAGGAAACAACAGAACCGGCTGGTTCTGGTCCGTTATCATTGATCCAGCTGCGTGGTGACTCAGCAGCTGTGTGTGTGTCTGCCTCAGCTCTGGTTCTGGTGGACCTGTTCTCCCAGCATGCACCTGGCCTGCAGATGATTTGAATGTTGGACCTTTTATCTGCAGCGCTTTGCTTTTACAACCCGGGCCGACTGAACCGGGCTTATCAGCACCGGGTCGGGTTCTGGACCGACTGAACCCAGATCAGCGGTTCTGACTCATCTGGGACAGAACTCAGAGTCTCAACCAAGAGGGGGTGGCAGCATCATGCTGCGGGAAACAGGTCAGATAATTATGGGATGGTTGAGATCAGAGCTGATTCATGGGATAGAACGGCCTAGTCAAAGCCCAGACCTGAGTCCAGCTGGTTGTAAACTGGTCCAAATGTTCAGAAGATCTGCAGCCAGACCCGGTTCTGGGTTAAAAAAGGGCATGCCGCACTTTTCAGATTTATATCTGTAGAAATATTGATGGTTTTCTTTGCTTCCTGTTGGGATCGATAATCTCATTTCTGGCTGGATGAATTATTTCAATTAAATACGTTATTGTGAGGAATTTGTCCAGATTTATTAATAAATCGGTGAATATTTTACTACGGTAATAAACTCTCCTCGCTGGTTTATTGATCATATATTGGAAATAAATCAGTAAATATGGTGATCGTCTCCTCCGTGGGGGCCGAGCTGCGCATGTCCCGCCCCCGCCCACGGAGCGTGATCTCCGGTCAGCCGGAGGCGGAGCCGCCGTGCTGCTGCTGGAGGCTCCGGGAGGTTCAACATGGACGCCGAGCGGGGTTAGTGAGCTTCGATGTCCTCTGGTAGCGCTCTGGCAGCGGGCTTTGGCCGCCGGGGCGGTGTGGGGCTCAGACCGGCACCGGCTGCGGGAGGAGCCGGCCTCCTGCGGAGGTTAACCCGGACTCTGAGGTTCGGTCCCGGCGTGAGGCGGGGGTCTGTCCGGGGAGAAGGGAGGTGAAGCGGGTCAAACCGGAGCGGCGGTGAAACCAGATCTGTGGCCGGGTAGAGAGCGCTGCGGTGCGGGCTCTATTTTTAGCCGGCTCCGGTGCCGCGGGCAGCCTGTTACCATATGAGGCAGGCGGCCACATTTGGAGCCCCGCTCCCCCGTCCCGCTCCGCCCGGTCCGCCTCAGCCGCTGGTTCTTCTGGGAACATGGCTGTCCGCAGGAAGCTAACGGTTAGCATGCTAACGCCGGCGGAAACGGCGGCGGGTTGAGCGGAAATGATCATTTCTGGTTTAACCGGAAGCAGCAAACGTGTTTAACTGAATAAAGTTTATATTTAGGTCGAGTTTAAACCCGCTGAGCTGGACGCAGGCTAACCTGCAGCAGGTGAAGTTAGTCTGTGATTCACAGCGTATTAAATAAGTAGAAATTCCTGCAATAATTTGGTTATTCAGACTCATAACAGAAAACAATCTTATGAACTTAAAATATTTAACTAGCAAGCTAAATATTTAGGAAGTAAATATTTTGTAAGAAGAATATTCATCTAGTTCTCAAAGTAAATATTGAGTTTAGAGCTAAATATTTAGTCAACAGTGTAAATATTGAGCTTCCAATGTTAGCTGACTAAACCTCAGAGCTAAAATTAGTTGTGACGTTTATCAGTGAAGGAATAATGATGGGAGTTTTCCTGTATTTTCTCCTGACAGGCAGAATTATCAACTTTACAAACCTGCATAGTGATGAATTGTCCTGCTTTAGCGAGTGGATCAAAGTCTTTCCTCAGGTCTGGGTTTATGGTTCTGGTCCAAAACCGACTGCAGGAGGGAGCCACAGGATCTGGACCTTGGACTAGACCACTGTTTGGTTCTGCTGTAGAATCACAAACTTTAACCGTTTAGCAGCTCAAACTGCCTGCAGTGTTAGCGTTAGCATGACATCAGCAGGAAGTGACACGTCTCTGAGTGGTTTGGACCTGATCAGAACTTTGGTCCGGTTGGTTGAACCAGGTTTTCCTCCATCTTCATGAACCAATCATCTGCTGCGATTCACCTGGATCAGTCTTTAATGTTTATCAGTTCAGCAGTGAAGCTCTGGTTCTGGTCACCAGGCTTCCAGCAGGTCAGAGGTCGTCCCTGTTGACCGTCTCTTTGTGTCTGCCCCCTAGTGGTGGAGCTGGTGTACTGGCGCGACGTGAAGACGACGGGCGTGGTGTTCGGCGCGGCGCTGCTGCTGCTGCTGTCGCTCAGCGTCTGCAGCATCGTCAGCGTCGGCTCCTACGTCGGTCTGGCGCTGCTGTCCGTCACCATCTGCTTCCGGATATACAAGGGCATCCTGCAGGCCATCCAGAAGTCCGACGAGGGCCACCCCTTCAGGTGAGTCCGTTCTGATCGGTTCTGACCCGGTGCTGATCCGTTCCGACCCGTCCTGACCCGGTGCTGATCCGTTCTGACCCGCTCTGACCCGGTGCTGATCCGTTCTGACCCGGTGCTGATCCGCTCTGACCCGGTGCTGACCGGTTCTGACCCGGTGCTGATCCGTTCTGACCCGGGGCTGATCCGTTCTGGCCCGGTGCTGATCCGTTCTGACCCGGTGCTGATCCGTTCTGACCCGGTGCTGATCCGTTCTGACCCGTCCTGACCCGGTGCTGATCCGTTCTGACCCGGTGCTGACCGTCTGACCCGGTGCTGATCCGTTCTGACCCGGTGCTGATCCGTTCTGACCGGTGCTGACCGTTCTGACCCGGTGCTGATCCGTTCTGACCCGGTGCTGATCCGTTCTGACCCGGTGCTGATCCGTTCTGACCCGGTGCTGATCCGTTCTGACCCGTCCTGACCCGGTGCTGATCCGTTCTGACCCGGTGCTGATCCGTTCTGACCCGTTCTGACCCGGTGCTGATCCGTTCTGACCCGGTGCTGATCCGTTCTGACCCGGTGCTGATCCGTTCTGACCCGCTCTGACCCGGTGCTGACCGGTTCTGACCCGGTGCTGATCCGTTCTGACCCGGTGCTGATCCGTTCTGACCCGGTGCTGATCCGTTCTGACCCGGTGCTGATCCGTTCTGACCCGGTGCTGATCCGTTCTGACCCGTTCTGACCCGGTGCTGATCCGTTCTGACCCGGTGCTGATCCGTTCTGACCCGGTGCTGACCGTTCTGACCCGGTGCTGATCCGTTCTGACCCGGTGCTGATCCGTTCTGACCCGTCTGACCGTCTGACCCGTCTGACCGTTCTGACCCGTGCTGATCCGTTCTGACCCGTTCTGACCGCTGACCGTTGATGCTGACATGACACCTTAAGATTCAGTGCCTCAGATGTTATGAAGTAGAATAATAAACACTTCCTGGTTCCTGGTCCACTTTGGTTCTGTGGTTCTGGTCCAGATGGGATTATTCCAGCTCCACGGTCGGTTGATCCGCTTCTGGCTGCAGATCAGAACCTTTCTGACTCATTAACTGGGATTACGAGGAGCTGAGCTCTGAGAATCTGGACCAGAACCATAGTGGATCAGAACCAAAGTGGATCAGAACCAAAGCAGGTTCCCGCTCAGTTTGCAGCTCAGATGAACCCAAACAGGAGCTGGAATCGTTTTTTGATTCTTCAAAACCTCAGAACCAGACATGGTGCCGGGTCGGACTCTGTTACCATGGAAACCTCCTGACTCACCTCTGTCCCGCCCCGCAGGCTGTACCTGGACCAGGAGGTGGCGCTGTCCGCGGACCTGGTCCACAAGTACAGCGACGGGATTCTGCAGAAGCTGAACTGGACCATCGAGGAGCTGAGGCGTCTGTTCCTGGTGCAGGACCTAGTGGACTCCATCAAGGTGAGGCAGAACCTCTGGATCCGGTCCTGATTGGTTCTGCTGATGAACGGATTATTAAACACGTGGTTCTGACCCAGTTTCTCCTGCTGTTTTCCTGCAGTTTGCGATTCTGATGTGGATCCTGACCTACGTTGGCGCCTTGTTCAACGGCCTCACTCTGCTGATCCTGGGTGAGCGACGGCGCCCTCTGGTGGCGCTTCTGTGGTGGTGGTGTTTCTGTGGCGACGCCCCCTGGTGGCGGTTCTGTGGTAGTGGCGGTTCTGTGGCGACGCCCCCTGGTGGCGGTTCTGTGGCGACGCCCTGGTGGCGTTTCTGTGGCGACGCCCCCTGGTGGCGGTTCTGTGGCGACGCCCTGGTGGCGTTTCTGTGGCGACGCCCCCTGGTGGCGGTTCTGTGGCGACGCCCTGGTGGCGTTTCTGTGGCGACGCCCCCTGGTGGCGTTTCTGTGGCGACGCCCCCTGGTGGCGTTTCTGTGGCGACGCCCCCTGGTGGCGTTTCTGTGGCGACGCCCCCTGGTGGCGTTTCTGTGGCGACGCCCCCTGGTGGCGTTTCTGTGGCGACGCCCCCTGGTGGCGTTTCTGTGGCGACGCCCCCTGGTGGCGTTCTGTGGCGACGCCCCCTGGTGGCGTTTCTGTGGCGACGCCCCCTGGTGGCGGTTCTGTGGCGTTGCCCCCTGGTGGCGTTTCTGTGGCGACGCCCCCTGGTGGCGTTCTGTGGCGACGCCCCCTGGTGGCGTTTCTGTGGCGACGCCCCCTGGTGGCGGTTCTGTGGCGACGCCCCCTGGTGGCGGTTCTGTGGCGACGCCCCCTGGTGGCGCTGCAGCAGGCCGTCCTCTGGGTTCTGATGATGTCCTCCTCCTGTTGCAGGTCTGGTCGGAGCGTTCAGCTGCCCAATCATCTATGAGAAGCACCAGGTAGGACCCTGACATTACCCAGAATGCATCAGCAGGGCTGCTGGAGGTCCGTCCTGCTCTAACTTCCTGTCTCCCTCAGGCCCAGATCGACCACTACCTGGCGCTGGTCACCAACCAGGTCAAGGACATTGTGGAAAAGTAAGTCAACAGAAACTAATATAAAGTCAGACTGAGAATCTTTCAAAATAAAAGCTGTGACTTTAGGAAACAGGCTTTTAATGTGAAAGAGCTTTACCAGGAAGTAGGTGGTTGCTACCTGATGATGTAACCATGAATCCAGTGATATGAACACTTTGTCTAATAGAGTTTAAATACTATTAAATAAATCCTTCAGGATCCCAGTGGATCCCAGAGAACTGGTGTTACTGGTGTTACTGGTGTTACTGGCAGAGCTTCTCACACGTCGATGTTCTCAGCATTAATGCGTCAGAGCATCACAGATGATGTCGGTGACCTCTGACCCCTGCTGATGACCTCACAGTGAAACGTCGACCGGCCCTTTAAGGCGCTGCTGTGAAGAACATCATCAGGTGTTTTATTTTGACGTGTACGGCGGCTCACTTCCTGCTTCCTGTTTGTGTTTCAGGATTCAGGAAAAGGTTCCTGGACTGAAGCGTAAGGCGGAGTGAAGGAACGGGAGGTCAAAGGTCGGATTCAGGAAGTCCTGACGGGAGGGGTTGGGGGGGCTGGAGGAAACTAAATGAAGGAGGAAGAGGAGGGTGAGGGGGTAATGAAGGAGGAAGAGGAGGGTGAGGGGGTAATGAAGGAGGAAGAGGATCAGCTGGGCGCTGCCCTTAATGTATTTGTCAGATTATGAAACTTTTTGTTTTCCATTTCAGAATTCCTTCCTTATTTTGTGCTTCTGGGAATCGTTCAGTGGCTTTGATGATGATGATGATGATGATGATGATCATCTGTTTTATTTCTGTGAACCAATCAGAGTCTCAGAAACATTTGAAAGCTGGTTGGCCCCGCCCCCTTTCCCTCAGCCTGTCACAGGCGGCTGGCAGCAGCAGGTTGGGGAGGGGCTGCTGTGAGGAAGAGGAGGGGCCTGCACTACTCTTCATCGCTGCTCGGTAGCTGTAGAACCATGTAGAACAATCCGTTACCCTGTTAGATCATCGTCATCCCGCTGTCTCCTAGGAAACGGCCGGGCGTTTCCCTCCGCCAGGTGTTTCCAGGTGAGGTGGGCGGAGCTTAAAGCGTCTGTTCTGCTTCTTTAATCGTGAATGATAAACTTCTTCTTCTTCTTCTTCACCTGTGCTGATTAAACTCCGCTGGAGTCGTGTTGTGGAATGCATTGTGAGATGTAAACAGTTATCAATAAAGCTTCTAGACAAACTACCAGAACCGGAACCACGAGTCCTTCATGTCTGCCGCTCACCGGGTCGGAACCGCAGCCACCAGAGGGTTCTGGCTGGACAGGAAGTGATGAAAGCAACACGGCTTACATTAATAATAATAATCTTTATTTAAATCTGACATAAAAACCTGCCAGGCTGCGGCGCCCTCTGCTGGTGAAACGTGGTCCCTGCATCTGAATAACAAAGTGCTGCAGTTTTACTTTAGTTACAATCTGTTTAAAAACCTCCAGTTTATTTACAATATACTTCAATAACAGTGGATGTGTAATATAATTATATACAATATCATTAAAAGCAGTAACTTCATATGAAAACAGCAGGAAAATAAAACCCTAAAAAACTGACTGAGGATCATCAAACCCAGAAACAAATGATTTTCATGTTTAAACCTGAATGATAAAACTGAACCACATTATATATATATATATATATATATATATATATATAGAGCACATTTCTGCCTTCTGGAATAATTTTATTTTATTCCTGCAGTTTGTTCTGATGGAAACTTTGCATGTTTTCAGGATCTGAAACACTTTGAATCGTCTTGTTGCTGAAAATGTGCTATATAAATAAAATTACATTAAGTGAAAACTGTTGACACCATAAAGTATTTTTTCTTTTATTATCTGTGTTTTTGATTTTAATATAAAACATCCAGAAACTTTTTACTCAACAAACTTAAATGAGGAAATTATGAATTTGGCTAAAAACAGATTTTAAAAGAAATTTCTCGAGTTTGTTGTGGAGTTTAGAATAATAATGTTTTCTAACCTAACAAATTTCTGTGTTTTATTGTGAAAGGTTTTCTCTCTTTTATCCATGAGGCCCTGAAGGCAGCACCTGGTGCGTTCATGGCCCAGGAGAAAGTATGGAGGAATTTTCCTGACACATTTTCAGTGATTTCATGTCTTTTGTTCTCAAAGCCTGTAACGCTGCGCAGGTTGCAACAATCAACACACAGGCTCACCTGCTGGAGGAAACAAACGCACCCAGCACTTTCATTCTATTGGCTGACAGGTTGCCAGGCGACTGTGCCAAAAGTCGATTTCAGAAGCAAGCAGAGTCCAGCAGAGACCAAGTGTGAGCGCCAGGAGACGTTTTGAGAAGACAGACATGAAGTCCTGCTTTCAAAATGAAAATGTGTGCTCTGGGATTATGGCAGGAAAATTCCTCCATACGGAAGCATTTGCTCTGAAACGCCCAGTCCTTCGTCTCTAAGGTGCCAATGTCTGGAGGCGCCCTCAGGTGGTCGGCTGCTGCAGCAGCAGCACGGCCAGCAGGTTGCTCTCTGACTCCGCCCACTCCGCCCTCACCTGCAGCCTCACCTGCTCCCCCTGCTGGAGCAGGAGGAGCCCCTCCCCGCCCACAGGCCCCGCCCTCTCCACCTGCCGCTGCAGCAACGTCACCGGAGCCCCGCCCCCTTCATGGCTGCGCCTCAGCAGGATGTGGGCGGAGCCTGGCCTCAGGTCCAAGGTGATGATGAACAGGTAGAGTCCGTCCAGTGGCGCCGTGAAGAGTCTGGAGTTCTGACCCGGTCCAAAACTGATGGTTCTGCCCAATCCACCCACAAACAGCACGGAGACGCCTGATTGGCTGGAGGGGATCGGCTCACCTGAGGAGGAAAGGTGATGATGAGGAGGTGAGTTCTGATGCTGGTCTGATCTAGTTCTCACTCACCTGGTGACTCCCTCCGACTGCGCTGGCCTCCTCCTCCTCCTCCTCCTCCTCCTCCTCCTCCCCTCTTCCTGTCCCTCCTCTTCGTCAGCTCCAGCAGCCGGTCCAGCTGCAGCGAGTCTCCGGACGCCGCCAGCGCCTCAGCGTTGCTGAAGACGTTCTTGAAGACCTTCAGGTGTTCCTCCAGGCCCCTCCGCAGCCAGAGCACCTCCGCCTGCAGCGCCGCCTCCCGTCCTGCAGGGGGCGCCGCGCTGCTGCTGCAGGAGCAGCTCCGCTCCTCCGCCCGGACCAGCCTCTGCTCCTGCTGCTCCACCTTCCTCTCCAGGTCTCGCAGGCTGTCTGCAACGCTCTGCTCCGCCTGCAGGAGGTGCTGGTTCTCCCTGAGCGGAGCGCCGCTGTTCCCCCGGCGGCCAGCAGGGGGCCAGGGGGGCTGGTCAGCAGCGGGGATCTCCTCTCTGCTTCCTGGTTATTAATATTCACAAATATTCATCAATATTCTCTGAATTTAAACCTCAAAGGTTATATATATATATATATATATATATATATATATATATATATATATATATAAAATGGACGGATAATGCTGGATCAGAGTTCATAATGAAACCAAACTGTCTCCATGGAGATATGTTTAATGCAAACTGATGCATCACTAAATATTTCTGTTTTATGATCAGTTGGATAAAAATCAAAATAATGTTTTTAATTTACAAATATTTGCTGTTGTTTCAATCCACCACCACTAGATGGCGACAATGGTTCTCTGATCGTACGAATCGGTACCGTAGAGCTTCAACAGAACCTCCAAACGGATCAGAACTTTGTTTCCACAGAAAATCTGACAGAAATAAATATAATGGAAACATATTCTGAGTTTAGTTTGATCTGTTCATGTTTTTATTCAAATCATGAACCTTTGTGCTGATAACTGAGTTTCAGTTAAACATGAAGTTTATTTAAACCAGCAGAGATCTGTCTGTCTTGGTCAGAAGCTGCTCCAGGAGATTCCAGGTGATTCCAGGAGATTCCAGGTGACCCTACCTGCTCCTGACTCCTGTAGCTCCGCCTCCTCGCGGCTCCTCAGTCGCTCCTGCAGCTGGCGGAGCTGCTCCTTCAGGGCGGGGACGGAGTGGGCCTCCTGGTCCTGCAGGGGCCACTCCAGGAACTCCAGCACCTCCTCGCCCAGGAGCAGCTGCAGCACGTCGCTGTGCCGGATGGCGTCCTGCAGCAGCGACTGGAAGGACGCGGACAGCGTCTTCACCTGCTGGTTCAGCTGGACGTCCTCGTCCTGCAGCGCCGACACCGACCCAATGAGCTGGGCCAGGCTGAAGTCCAAGGTTCTGGTTCTGTTCTGCTCCAAGGCCACGGACTGTTTCACCTGTAGGGGGAGCACCAGAGTTACCTTCAGTCTGTAGAACCTCTGGTTCCGATTCCGGTTCTCTGAGGTGCGTTGAAATTGTAATTTTCAGGACTCTTAAGGACCTGACAGTCCAGTAGACCCGGTTCTGTTGGGACCAAAAATTCAACATTTGATACATTTTCTCTCTGCTGAGTCAGACCAACCTGTTCCCCTCCTGGCCTGTGGGGGCGCTGCACCAAGAACCACTGAAGGAAACGACACTAAAACCTCTGAAGACACTGAGAGCAACTTCCTTCTTCACCAGATGGAAACAAGATGGAGGATTTTAGCGGTTGGAGGATTTCTCTTTAGGCTAAAGACCAGGAGCCATTTCTGCTGCTAGCGCTAGGCTAACATGTTAGCTTTGGTTGTTTTTACCCAGAATGCCCTGTGCTGTAGTCCACTTCCTGCTTTTGGAGCGGTCTCCGGTCCGCTTAGCGTTCACATTCAAACCAAACCAGAGTTCACTTCAACAGAACCCAGACCGAGGTTTGGAGGGCCAGAGGTCAGAGGTCAGTTAGCGTTCACACCTCACCAACTGAACCGGATTTCTAGACAAGCGGACTGGAGTTGTGTTGAAACGGACTGAACATTGCTGGTAGAAATGATGCAGCCTTAGTTGGACGTAATGAGAATCATCTCCTGCAGTTCTATGATCAGAACCAGAACCTCTAAATGAACGAACCTGCTCCAGATCCGCCTCCACCGCCTCCACCGCCGGCTCCCAGTCGCTGGCTCCGCCCCACGGAGCCCCGCCCACCTCGCTGTTCTCCTCCAGTTCCAGCCGGTTCTGATTGGCCAGCTGTGTGACGTTGGCCACGCCTCTCTCCAGGTGAGCCACCGCAGCGTTCAGGTCGCTGCATTTGCAGTCGTTGGTCGGGTTGAGGTTGTGGAAATCCTTGTACAGGTTGTCCACGTCCTTGGTGTTCTCCAACAGGTCTTTCTCGTAGCGTGTCAAGTTCACCACCAGCTGCTCCACCAGCCGCTCCACCGTCACCTTGGACTTCTCCACCTCCAGACCCGTCTCCATGAACAGAATCTGGCTTTTCCGCGCCGTCTGGTTGATCAGCTTCTCCAGATTCTTCAGCTGCAGCGCCATCTGCTGGGTGTCGGCCGAAGTGACCTCCAGGTCCTCCGTCAGCTCCTCCACCTGCACAGAAACACACCTGGCCTCCAGTCGACATGCTCAGCTCTGATTGGACCAGCTGCTGTCCTGATTGGACGAACCTTGACGGTGTTGTTGACCACCATGTTGTCCAGCCGTGTGATGGCGTCCCACAGGGCCGTGTTGTCGGCTGGGTGTTGGGGGAAGAGCTGGTGGTCCGCAGGGGTCCGGTCCTGGTCCAGCTTCATTCCAGCCTGTGTTGCGTTCAGGGCCTGCAGGCAGAACTTGTTCAGAGATTTAAAGTGGTTGGAATAAAATGTCTCCTGATTGTGACCACTGATGGTAGTTTCTGACCTGCAGCACCTTCTGCTGGTGCTTCAGCTCCTGGTCCACCTCCACCCTGAAGCTGCTGAGGTTGAGCTGCAGCTCGTCACGCTGGGACTTCAGCCTGCTCTCCGTGTCGCTGCGCCATTCCTGGATCTGCCTGCGGACGTTCCCGATCTGCTGGGACATCCCGTCCAGTTTGGATTCCAGCTTCTCCTCGGCACCTTCCTCCTCCTGAAGCTCCACCCCGCGCCAGCTGACCTTCATCTCTGCCACGTCTTGAGACAGCGCCCCCACATGGTGGTGGAGGCGCTCCAGGGAGCGGTTGAAGCCCTCCAGGATGGGGTGCAGTTGGGACAGGACCAGCGCCATCATGTCGGGAACGGGGAGGGCTGCAGGGACGTCTGGGTAAGGCGGAACCTCTACGACTGACGGACACACAGTTTAACACAATCAGCTCTACAGAGACCAAATCGTTCAGGGCAGCAAACACAACAGAACATCACAGGATCATCAGCATCAGGACAAATTCTGCTTTTATTCTGGGTAATAAAACAAACAGCGGAGATCCCAGGAGGGACCCCTGAGGAACACCTTCTGGTACTGAAGCTGAGGTACGAATCATTAGCCCCCTGATGAAATCACTCAAAGCTTTTAATGTTTCTAGTAGACACTGATTAGTAGACATCAAGGTGTTGAAACCGTTCCTGAGGATTCGATCAGAACTGAACCTTACATCAGGAGCTCTGGTTAGCATAGCTGATGCTGGATCTGTTGAACGTTCTCAAGAAAGATTAAGTCATTTTTTCTCTGAGGCAACAGCAGACTCTTTATATTGAAAGTGAAATCAAAAGGGGTTTTCATAAACACCACTAAGGAGTGAACGTGTCATATAACATCTTTATTGTGCGCCAGAATCTGACCTATAAAACTGACAGCCACTCGAGTAAAAAGTGGCACAAAAAGTAGGTATGCACTGTATTCAATGCATAAGGGCCCTGAACAAGAGGTATTGCCAGAATTAATAATAAAATAATAAGGACTTTGTGGCATTCTCATTTAGTGAATTAAAGTAGTTGTGCTACCACTCCTACGCCATTAGAGGCAGTAGCAGGCCCAAAAAGGTGCATCTAAGGAGCAGATTTAGAAGTACACAGAACGCTATGGAACTTGTTAAAAACTGTGAGCTATGTTGAAGTAAATAAGACAGAAGTTCAAATACATGCTGAGAGTGAAACTCCTTAAAGATGAAGCTATATCACAGATTTCAAAAGAAAATAAAAACGGTGGGTAACTATGGCAACCAGTGACAGTTTAATAGCCCGCCTACTCTTTCTGCAGTCAGGTGGCGCACGCATCCGTCGTGTTAATAAAAAAACTCTGCCAGATAAGCCCACTCTGAATATCAAACACCACTGTGACATCACAATGTGACATCACAATATAACTCCAAAGGCAGAATTCTGACATCACCAGGGTTTATATAAGCTCGTCACATCCATCTACCTTCATCGTGACCTCTTAGCAGCCGTTGTCGATAGTTTTTTGTGAGAAGTTACTTAGCAGTACATAGTAGGATTTTCAACTTTGAAATCTACTGAGTTTCTAGACAAGTCATCTATCTTAGAACCACAAGCAACAGTTAAAATGGAGTCCAACCAGCGTACAATTGAAGAAGTTGCATCCGATAACATCGTCGAGAGAAAAGTACAGCCACCCAAGCGCAAGAAGAAGAAGATGCCATTTGCAGTCTGGTGGGCACTGCATGGATCTGAGGAGGAGCTGAAGATGTCAACTGAAAACATGGGACATCAGGACTCCTCATTGGTGACTGATAATGGATCGAGTGCCAACGCACTGCAAAAGGTGGATCAAAAAGGGGATGGACAACCACCTCAGAGAGAGTCCAACGAGAGCAACCAGGTAAATGCGAACACTGGCCAGGATTCACTGGCCAGTGTAGACGAGTCCATCGCTGGAGTGCAGGAGAAAGTCGACACCACAGAGAAAGAACAGGCCGTCGCTGAACTAAGAACTTCAGGTGAAAGTATTGAAACAGAAGACGATTCCTCTACAGTTACCGAACAGGAATCGATCTCCGAGACACCAGAGAAGGAAGAGTCCTCTAAGTCCAGCACTGGAAACGTTATCGATCAGGACTCTTCTCTCCATGAAGAAGGTGATCAGGAGGATTCCCTTAAGACGGAGATTTGCAAAGAGGAACTTGATAGTTTTACATCAGAGTCGGTGACCGAAGAGAAATCCGTCACAGAAACACCAAAGAAAGTCGACCAAAAAGCGGAAAAACGATCAAAGACTAGGCGCAATAAGAAGACACCGCTATTGTGGAAAACTTTCCCCGAGACTGATGCCTGCATAGATCTTGCATTTTTTTGTGAAAACAGTGACATCAACGGTTCTCTGTCTGAAAATCTAAGTCACCAGGAAGGTTTGCCCAGAAGCGACAAAAAGTCATTGTGGAAAATGCTCCCAAAGTCTGAACCTAGCATAGATGTCAGTTTTTTTGCTCAGACTATTGAGACCCACATTGTGATTCCTGCAACAGAGCCGGTTAGCAAAGAGGAACTTGTTAGTTTTACATCAGAGTCGGTGACCGAAGAGAAATCCGTCACAGAAACACCAAAGAAAGTCGACCAAAAAGCGGAAAAACGATCAAAGACTAGGCGCAATAAGAAGACACCACTATTGTGGAAAACTTTCCCTGAGACTGATGCCTGCATAGATCTTGCATTTTTTTGTGAAAACAGTGACATCAACGGTTCTCTGTCTGAAAATCTAAGTCACCAGGAAGGTTTGCCCAGAAGCGACAAAAAGTCATTGTGGAAAATGCTCCCAAAGTCTGAACCTAGCATAGATGTCAGTTTTTTTGCTCAGACTATTGAGACCCACACTGTGATTCCTGCAACAGAGCCGGTCAGCAAAGAGGAACTTGTTAGTTTTACATCAGAGTCGGTGACCGAAGAGAAATCCGTCACAGAAACACCAAAGAAAGTCGACCAGAAAGGGGAAAAACGGTCAAAGACTAGGCGCAACAAGACGAAAATGATTCCCTTTCACATTTGGTTGGAGAAACAGGCCGCCACTGAACTAAGAACTTCAGGTGAAAGTATTGGAACAGAAGACGATTCCTCTACAGTTACCGAACAGGAATCGATCTCCGAGACACCAGAGACACCAGAGAAGGAAGAGTTCTCTAAGTCCAGCACTGAAAACGTTATCGATCAGGACTCTTCTCTGGCTGAAGAAGGTGATCAGGAGGATTCCCTTAAAACGGAGATTTGCAAAGAGGAACACGTTAGTTTTACATCAGAGTCGGTGACCGAAGAGACATCCGTCACAGAAACACCAAAGAAAGTCGACCAGAAAGGTGAAAAACGGTCAAAGACTAAGCGCAACAAGACGAAAATGATTCCCTTTCACATTTGGTTGGAGAAACAGGCCGTCACTGAACTAAGAACTTCAGGTGAAAGTATTGAAACAGAAGACGATTCCTCTACAGTTACCGAACAGGAATCGATCTCCGTACTGAACAAGACTCCAGAGACTGAAGAGTCCTCTAAGTCCAGCACTGAAAACGTTATTGATCAGGACTCTTCTCCCCCTGAAGAAGGTGATCAGGAGGATTCCCTTAAAACGGAGATTTGCAAACAGGAACATGTTAGTTTTACATCAGAGCCGGTGACGGGAGAACTGGAGAGCCTCTGTGAGGAAAACATTTCTGGTGACAAAATTGAAAAAGAAATTTCAGTACCGGAAATAGTTGGAGAGCAGACAGAGAGCATCGACAACGAAATTCACACCAATAAAACAGCCATCATTGAAGTAAAGCAGGTGTTAGAAGAAGAAACTGTCTCCATAGCACAACAGAATGGAGACCATCAGGCTGAGAAAAAACGTTCAAAGAAATCGAATCGTAAGATGAAGAGAAAGGCAGCAACTAGAGAGGCATCTGACCTAGAGAGCCTCTGTAAGGAAAACACTGAAAAAGAAGTTTCAGTGCTGAAAATAGTTGGAGAGCAGGCAGAGAGTATAGAAAACGAGATTCTCACAAATGAAACTGCCATCGGTGAAGTACAGCAGGTGATAGATGAAGAAAGGGTCTCCATGACACAGCAAAATGGAGAAAAACAGGATGAGAAAAAACTTTCAAAGAAATCTAAACGCAGGATCAGAAAGGCAGCAAGGAGAGAAGCATCTGAGCTGAAAGCTGTCAATGATAACATTTCTGGTGACACTGAAAGAGACATTTCAGTACCGGAAATAGTTGGAGACCAAAGAGAGATCATCGAAAACGAGATTCTCACAAGTGAAACAGCCATCGGTGAAATTCTGCAGGTGATAGAAGAAGAAACGGTCACCATGGCACAACAGAATGGAGACCATCAGGACGAGAAAAGCTGTTCAGAGGAATCTAATCGTACGATCGAGAGAAAGGCATCTGAGCAACGAGAGAGGCATCTATATATATATATATATATGGAAAACGTTTCTGGAGCGAACATAGAGCAACAGGTTTCTACTGTAGAAACAACTGAGGATCAAACAGCCTTGGTTGAAACTGAGATTCCTACAATAGAAACAGAAATCTCTAAAGAACAGCAGGTCGCTGAAGAAAATACTGAACCGGAAACTTCTGTAAACCCGATTGATTCAGATCAACACTTGGTCCCAATCAGTGATCCAACAAATCCTGATCCAGAAAAACTACCTGGCATCCCCCAGATTGCTCCTGAACCAGCTGAGACAACAGTTGGGACAGTGTCAGAACACGTAGCATGTAAAGTTGAGGCAGTTTCCACAGAGGAGGAGTGTGGTCCAATGGAAGATCAGACAACATCGCTTCCACAAACAAATGTAACACTGAACAAAGATAAAGTCCAAACACCACCTCAGGAATTAGAGCCGCAAGCAGCTGGTGAGTCAGCTGAGGAGAAGATTATTTCTGAAGGAGAAGAGAACCCCAAGAAAAAGAAATCGCTGTGGAAGCGAATCAAAAAGGCTCTGACTCCACCTCCTCTACGCCTGTTCAGAAACAGATGCAAAGTCCATCCAGCTTAGACATCAACTGATGTCTAAAGTAGATTTAAAAGGGGGCGGGGCCACGTGTGTTGTGGTGATTGGCGGTAATGTGACAAAAAGCTACTGTGATTTTAATTGGACATTTTAATATTGGAAAGACAGGACTGCACGGTGGGACATGTCTCGCCGTGCAGGTGTGGGTTCACTCCGGGGACTCCGGCTTCCCCCACGTTCAACCACATCAGTAGTCATCTTCATCCATTGTGAGATGTTTCATTCTAATTCAAAACAGAAAACCACATTAGAGGGAGATTTAGAGAAAGAAAATGTAAACAACGTGGAACAAAGAGAGAATTTTAGAGTCTGAACCGATACAAACTGGGAAAGATTTAGAAAACTGTCTTCTGGGGAATCAATCAATCAATCAATCAATCAATCAATCAATCAAATTTTATTTGTATAGCACATTCAGCAGCAAGACATTCAGTGTTTTACATCATTAAAATAAAAACAGTCATGTGGCATTGAATAAACAACCAAAAACAACAAAAACATACATATATGTATATAAATACATATATATATGTAAATGTCTATATATATCTGCTTCTCTCTATAAATATATATAAATCTATATATAGATATGTATATCTATATATTGATGTCAATCTATAAACGTATACCTCTCTTCTCTCTCTCTCTCTCTCTCTCTCTCTCTATATATATATATATATATATATATATATATATATATATATTTGTCTCTGCTTCTCTCTATAAATATATATATATATATATATATATATGTATATCTATATATTGATGTCTATCTATAAACGTATACCTCTCTTTCTCTCTCTCTCTCTCTCTCTCTCTCTCTCTATATATATATATATATATATATATATATATATATATATATATGCTTCTCTATAAATATATATAAATCTATATATAGATATGTATATCTATATATTGATGTCAATCTATAAACGTATACCTCTCTTTCTATCTCTCTCTCTCTCTCTCTCTCTATATATATATATATATATATATATATATATATATATACTTGTCTCTCTTCTCTATATATATATATAAATCTATATATAGATATGTATATCTATATATTGATGTCAATCTATAAACGTATACCTCTCTTCTCTCTCTCTCTCTCTCTCTCTCTCTCTATATATATATATATATATATATATATATATATATGCTTCTCTATATATATATATAATATATATAGATATGTATATCTATATATTTATGTCAATCTATAAACGTATATCTCTCTTTCTCTCTCTCTCTCTCTCTCTCTCTCTCTCTATATATATATATATATATATATATATATATATATATATACTTGTCTCTGCTTCTCTCTATAAATATATATAAATCTATATATAGATATGTATATCTATATATTGATGTCAATCTATAAACGTATACCTCTCTCTCTCTCTCTCTCTCTCTCTCTCTCTCTCTATATATATATATATATATATATATATATATATATATATATATATATATATATATATATATATATAGAGAGAGAGAGAGGGAAGGTCGTCCACACAGAAGGGGTCTCAGTCCCAGAAAGAACAATAGCAGAAATTGAGGACAGTTACAAGTACCTGGGAATACCACAAGCAAATGGCAACCTCGATGAGGTCACAAGGAAAGGAGCCACAGCCAGTGGTGGGAAGTAACAAAGTACAAGTACTTCGTCACTGTACTTAAGTACAATTTTCGTGCATCTGTACTTTACTTAAGTAGATTTAATAATGGGGACTTTCTACTTTTACTCCACTACATTTTACAGTAAGTATCTGTACTTTCTACTTCACTACATTTCTACAAACTCTCGCGTTACTCGTTACATCCAAGTCTCGTTGCGCTTTTTGTCCGTTAAAATGTGAAGTTCAGGGATTTAAGGTGGCGCCGTAAAATCCGACCAATAACGTGACTTAGTGTCTGTTGTCACCCATCGGCTCCACCTTTACTCGCACGCGGAGCTCCAGACATGCGCAGTGGTTTCCTCTGAGCGTCAGTAATATAATAGCTGCATAAATCAGAATATATGGCGACATGTAAAATCAGCAGCGCTTCGCTTTCACAGATGGTGGGACTTCGTCCAATTTTTAGCGTCACTTGGAAGGAAAGCTTAAAGAAAGATAAGCGCTGTGGACGTGATGCTAGCAAAGCGAGCTGTACTGAGACATTTGTTGCATCTGCGATGAAAAAAAGTTGTCACTCATGCGCTGAATTATTGTGTGGAGGTGTTGACTGAGGTGTTGCATATATGGGACAACGCTGTGACCAAAGTGCAATATTGTAATATGACATTCATGGACGATCCGATTGTTCTGGACGGATCTTGACCAAGTCCTATAGTGCTGAAGCCTCACTGAGAGCCGTTCTTTGTTCTTGTAATGCTCTGCGTACACTGCAGTAGCTATTTTATTTTATATTTAATTGGCGAATAAATAAAACAAGAACGTAGGAACACAGAGCATGCTCATTGCTCTTTGTTTTCGTCACCTGTCACGGTGGCAGACGTTGCAGCAGGAGGGAGGATGAGAACAGTCACGGTGCTCCTCCTGCTTGGTTACTTCTTGCTTATTGGGCCTTGGACAGTGTTCATAGTTGAGCGTTGTTAATTGCTATGTTTAATGGTGCAGACAATTATTATTTCTGACATTGGCAATATGGGCAACCGCCCAGGGCGTTATCTTTTTAAGGATGGCTGGAGACCTCTGTGTATTGTGGCACAGAGATGAAAGCAAAACAGAATGAAGAAGAGTTTGAATTGTCACTGGTTAAATTTATTTCAGCTCTAAGTATTTAATATCTAGGTGTTTTTATAGGAAAGTGAATCTTTCAGATCAATTTGAGAAGCAGGTTTGATAGGTGCACTTAATGTTATTGTCATGTAGCGCGGGGTGCTGGTTTTGATTTGGTCTTGGGTTCGGTGGTCTAGACTACAACTCTGCTACGAGGCTCCTTGGTTCCATGTCCTCCTCTGCCAGTTGGATTTCTTTCAAAATAAATGTGTGGCAAAAAAAGTGAAGTTCATGTTATGTTAGGACAGGAGACGAGATGTTTCCATCCCTGAAATGATGATGCATAGAATCACATATCTAAGTCTAAACTATGTTACAGAGTAAACGCAATAAAAACATGCTTTATCTGTGGCCTTGTTCATTAAAATGGCACATTTCTGATGTACTAAAACTAAATATGATCGGTTCACTTAATGATATTAGTGATTAGGTAATGCATTCAGCAAGTACTTTTACTTTTAATACTTAAGTATTTTTAAAAGACAGTACATTTTTACTTTTACTTAAGTAAAATGTTAATGTGGTACTTTGACTTTTACTTAAGTACATTTTTGTCTGTGTATTTGTACTTTTACTTAAGTAAATTTTTTGAGTACTTTCTCCACCACTGCTGATGGCACATGAAGTACTCTGACACTTTTGGTCCGAAGGAAATTCATGATGCTAAAGACATGAATCTGGATCTGAGAAAGAGGATAAGAGACTCTAATCGATGGTGACATCTACTCTGCCCTTTCCAAACATCTCCTGGATCAGAGCAGCGGAGGCAGAATCCGCCTCAAACAAACCTGATTAGTTTAGATCTGAAGCCGAAAGCTTCAGATCGGTCCAGAGAAAATCCTCAGGTGTCTTGGTTTACTGAGCGGTTCGGTTGCGAAGCGATCGAGGAAAAAACGAGGCGCTGGTGTCCAGAAAGACCCGGGTTCTGGACCTGCTGGTTCTGCCGGGCCATCAATGGAAATGGAGCAGAAAGTCAGAATCTGGAAGATTTAAAGGATCTGCTGGTCCGGGCCGGCGCCGACCCAAAACAAACCTCCCAGTTCACGGACATGAAGACGATGAGACCAAACCTCAGCGCCACCGAGAGTCTGTGGCTAAAGGTCAGAGTTCATCACGACTACACGTCTCCTAATGAGTTCTGGTTCTGGTTCTGGTGCAGGAGGGACTGAGGCATCCAGTCAAATATATTTGCTTCCTTTCTGGGTCGGTTCTGGTAGGACTTGAGGCCGGCCAAGTCTGAGGTTCTGTTGATGTCAGAAACAAGTCAGTTCTGGCCCGTTTGGACCTGCTGGTTCTGACCAGAACCAGAGGCAGAGAGGTTTCTATCTAAAGCCCGTCTGAGTCAGTCAGAACCAACAGAACCTTCTTCCTGTGGGAAGGTCCAAATCCGGCAACTCATGTTTGCAGAGCAGCTTCTCACGCCCACACGGGCCCAACCGGGCCCAACCGGACCTCCCTGGGGACCCGTTCTGAAACGGACCCAGATCCATACCGGGCTCTCCCAGAACCACCCTGCTGGGTCGGCTGTTGGACCAGTCAAACTGAAACCAGAACCTTCTGCAGGTTAAACCACCAGGTTCTGGTTCTGGTTCTGCAGGATGGGAACCTCCAGCTGGTTCTGGAGCCAGATTTCTGGATCTTTCTCCTGCTGATTTCATGTAAAAATCTCCAGTTCTGCAAACATCAAGAACCAGAATCAGAACCGATTTGACCCAGGAGTCTGTTCTGCTGGTTCTGGTCCATTTGGTCCAGATCAGGGCCCGGTTCTCCTCCTCTACTCCAACACTTGCTTTGTTTCTCCCAGAAAGGTCAAAGGTCACACTGCGACATGAAACCTGGTCCAATTGGATCGGGTCGGGCAGAACCTGAACTCTCCAGGAGAACCAGAACCAGCAGAATGATGGTGGGCTGGCAGTGAGGTCAAAGGTCACAGATGACATGTGGGAAACAGGAAGTGTGATGTCATCGGTGGTCATGTGACCAGGCAGCAGAAAATCAGTTAAAACATTCCTCTGGTTCTGGTTCTGGTCTCACCTTGAGACGGGCTCCCAGGCGGGGGCCGGTTCTGGTTCTGGTGGTAAACCGGGTGGTGGTGGTGAGTGGGGGGGTTTCCTGGGTGGGCGGAGCCGTGGGGGTCGGTGAAGGTCGTCTGATGGTCGTTCTGCTCCCGGTCCGGGTCGGCCCGACCCGGGTCGGCCCGACGCTGGACTCCAGCTGGGCCGCCTGAAACAGAGCAGAGTTCTGCTTCATTAACGGGTTTGGGTCAGAACATCCCAGAAACGGGTCACCAGAACCGGTTCAGATGAAATATAAAAAGGTTCTGGTTTAAAATTCTAATAAATGTTTGATTTCTTCTTCTGTGGTGGAGAAACACGAGGTCCATCAGAACCGCAGCAGAACCTCAGAGTATCTAATGTTTGATCCATTTTATTTGGGCTTCAGCACAAAACTTTATTTAAACTCTGAAATAAAAACAGGAAGGAAAATCAGACAAGTTCAGATTTTATTTATCACATTATTTAAATCCGATGACGTCACTTTAGCTCCGCCCACCGAGAGCAAAGCCAACGGTTCCTGGGGTAAAACTTTCAAACTTTCTCTAAGAACAAAGAATAGTTTCTACAGGAAGTCTTCGCCACCAAACAGGAAGTGGCTACTGAATGAGCTGATTTAACGTAATGTGAACAGTAATACTGCCGCCTAGTGGTGAGGTGCGGAATGACAGGCGACGTGAAACCGAGCCTCGAGGTTTAATGATCAAAACAAATAAAATTCAGTTCATCATGATAAATAATCCTGATTCTATCCGAGTCAGGATCTGCTCACATGAAGTCTCATCTGCCGGTTTTAGTTCTATATTCATGAGTCGAACCGCAGAGAGGAAGAGGAGGACGAGGAAGAGCAGAACCATATAGCTCTATAGATCTACAGTAACAGACTCTGGTGTCACGTTTTTAGAATTTATTCTTTTTTTTTATCACAGATTTAAGTAAAAAGAAAAAATCAGAGGAAGAATCGAGGACCGGACCGAACCGGACCGGACCGAACCGGACCGGGTCTCACAGTAGAACTGCAAACAACTCAACTCTGATGAAATCAACAGGAAACCGACCAGAACCTCCCTGGGAGGACGTTGAGGTTCTGGTTCTGGTTCAGCCTCTGGTTCTGCCTTTAGTCTGTTATTTCTGTGGTTCTGGTTCTGGTTCTGGTTCCAGCGTGCTCTTCCTGCGGTTCCTCTCATTGTCTGCTGGGATCTCGGCCCACAGGAAGCAGTTTGAATCAGAGGCGTGGTGGGAGCGGACCCGACCCGACCGGAACCAACCGGGCCGGACCGTGTGGAGGCCAAGCGGCTCTGCTTTGTTGTGCTCTAAAGGTCAGAGGTCTATTTTAGTGTTTGGTAGAAATACTGCCGTGAACAACCGGACCCCTCAGAACCAGAACCAGAACCAGAACACGGGACCCAGCCGGAGGAGGAAGCAGCTTCTCTCTGAGTCAAAGATGGCGGCAAAAAATTAACTAAAAAACAAAAACATGGCGGCAGGTTTCTGAGTGAAGCTCAGAGCTCCAGCTGGTCAGTGCTGGGCACGGCGGAGGCAGCATGGTGATGGGGGCCAGCAGTCACTGATCTGCCTCCAGGATCAAACTCCACCCGTCTGAGCTGCTCTGACTTTACAACCAAACGCACCCAGCAGCTTCCTCTGACCTCATCAAGACGTTTCCTCCCGTCTCTGCTCAGTGTGTGTGTGTGTGTGTGTGTGTGTGTGAAGGGGGGTGGAGCGGGTCAGAACAACCCGACCCGGTTCTGAGAGGAAGCCGGCCTGATGGGTCCAGAGATGCTTCAGTTTCTGTTTCCTCTGGAATTAAAATCTGACGTTTGATCAAAGTTCATATTTTGATTCAGAATCTGAACCTTCAGGCTGTGTAGAAACGTGGACCTGGTTTCTCCTGCAGGTCGTTTGGGTCGGATTTTTCAGTTTTATGGTTTTTGAACCTTCACATCACAGTATTTGCTGCTGGTCCAGTTAACCAGTTCCACAAACTGGACATTTTTATTTCTCGGTGGTTTTCTAGTCCAGGTTCAAAGATGAAGAAACAACTTTATAAACCAAAATGTTCCGTTTGATTCCAGCCTCGGCATCGGAACGTCTCCAGCCTCCCTCAAACTTTACTTTTCTTGGAACTGTTCCCACATCAGAGGGGAAATCCTCTGCAGCAGCAGCAGCAGCTTCAGCAGCAGCAGCTGCAGCAGCTGCAGCAGCAGCTGCAGCGTCTGACTGAGCTTCGGTTCCTTCGTCCTCAGAAACGTCGACAGCAAAGCGTTAAGCTGCTAAAGCTCCAAAACAGCATCAAACGTTTTTACACATGAATTTATGTTTATTGATTGATTATCCTGCTTGTTGTTCTGGACCGGTTCCGTTCCGGTTCCGTTCCGGTTCTCTGATCTCACCTTCCTGGTCGCAGTTTGGACCTCCGTGACCCGGACAGCAGCGCCACACCAAGGTCGTGACCTCTTTCTGCTTCTGGCAGCCGGGCCGGAACCGGTACCTGAACAGAACCCTGAAGTTAATTCACTGGTTTAACCCTGCTGAGGGGTCAAAGGTTAACTATTGCTCATATTATCAGGTTTGATTTGAGTTCAATTAATAATTGATCCTCCAACCAGCAGAGCTTTACTGGCTGGCACCGACCCAACAGAACCAGTCCTCAGAGGTTCTGGTCCATATTGTCACTGAACCGCTGCAGGGCTCGTGGCTGAATGATCACAACTTCCAGAACCACAGAGGTTCTGTTGGACTGAGATCCAGAACCAGATCTGAGAGGTTCTGATCTTTGCCTTAAGGAACCTGGTTCTGCTGGGACCGGTCCACTGTGGTCAGAACAGAACAGGTTCTGATGGGTTCAAAGAGAAGATTCCCCCACAGCATGATACCACCTCCACCAGTCCGACCCATTGACCTCAGCCAGGATGGATCCATGATGGTTCCACCAGGTTCTGGACAGGCGTACCTAATAAAGTGGCCGGTTGCATGGTGAAAACACACATACTGGTAAAAGCGACTCACGTGGCCCTCAGGCAACCAGGCGACCCACGGGGACAGGGACTCTGGGTCTGGACATGTCTCCGTGTTTTACATTCCTCGGCCACCAGCTGCACACTCTTCCTCACGAAGGTGCACCAGTTCCTGAGACACACACACACACACACACACACACACACACACACACACACACACACACACACACACACACACACACACACACACACAGTCAGGATAATTTACGGTTTGTTTCAGGATCTCTGGTTCTGTTCGGGACCATGTTCTGATCCACTTCAGATTAAAGTCATTAAGTTGTGTTGTTTCGCTTCCAGCCCAGTTTGTGTTTCTGCTCATTGAATCCAGGTTTTGCTCGAACTCTGTGATGTTTGACGTTTTCCTCCTCCAGTTCAGCTCAAAGCTTCTGGATCATCACATCTGAAGCTCTTTAATCAGTCAAGCAACCAGGAATGTTCTGTTGGTAGCGATCAGAACATTTAGTTCTGTATTTAGAAGCACAATGTCCCAAACTCCCTCCAGACGTTGGATCTGTTTGATCTGCTGGGATCCTGCAGGACCTTTTTAGATATGCCGCTCTTCATCTGCAGCTCCCATCATCATCTTCATCATGTTTAACAATCTGCAGCTGATCTGAGATCAGTGAAGCTTTGTTAGATTTCTGTCTTCAGATTGAATCATAGGTGATACATCTGTTGCGGAACATCTGTGGCTCTGACTGCTGATGTGACCCAGCTGGGAGCGATGCCTGCAGCTGATTGGTCGCTGCGTCCGCTCTGTGTTTGGTTTGGATGTTTATCTTGGGGTTTCCTGACAAAACGCGCCTCATGTTTCCCAACCAGCTCAGTGTTTGTGGAAGTTCTCCGGCTCCTTTCTGGCTCCTGCTGAGCTGTTTTTAGCCCTGCAGGAGTTCCAGATGTTTGCTGGGATTTATCTGGATTCATCTGGATCAGAAGCTCCTCAGATCCAGCCTGAAGGGAGCAGATGTTCTCCTGGTGAACCAACATGGCCGCCGTGAAGGGCTGAACTCGAACAGCAGACTCCAGGTTACTCCTGATCCGACCCAAGGCCCAGAAAACAGACACATTTCTGTCCCATTGTTCCAACATGTGAACACACTGCTGAAACTCCTTCAGTCACTTCCTGTTGTGTCATTTCCTAATGAGTCACTTCCTGTGCAGAGCTGTGGGGGTCATGTTTCAACCTCAGAGAATCTGGAACTTCCTCAAAACTTTCCCTCACTTCATCTTATCGTTTCTCAGAGTGTTTATAGAGTTTTCCTGCAGCTCAGTGAGGAACACTGGGAACATGGAGCTGAATCAGGAATTAAGCCATCAGTTAAAGACGCAGGACGCATTCCTGTTCTCAGACTGATGAAAGTTGTGGTTCTGGTTCAGAGATGATCAGCTGGCAGGTTGCAGTAAAATGTGGAGTAAAAACTGAAGCTTGGTTCTGATTGGTGGGTCCGTTTAATATCAGACCTTTCCTCTGCTGCAAAGCAAACAGCAGCTCATGAGTTTTAGCTCAGTTTGGACCAAACCTCCTCCAACCTGTCAGTTTAACTTTAACACGCTTCTCTGCCGTTTCTGCCACCCATTGCTGCATCTATACACTGTAAAAATCTAATGTAGTTTAATCTAAAAGAGCAAGTCATGAAAATCTCATAATATGACTGACAGAAAATAAAACGATTAAATGTGATTAACTGAACACATGACCTCTTAGCTAGTTAATAACTTGATTTCTGATAATCAGATTGATTTGTTTTGACTGCCTGGCTGCAGCATTTCGATTACGCTACCATAAATGAGTCAACATGTTCTAATTAAATACATTTTCATTGGCATATGTCAACCCCACCCAGGAGAAGAGTGAAGCCGCTTGGTTCGCGGCGTCCATGTTGGAGCAGAGGCAGCCATTTTTCTTTCAGATGCATTAATTAATCCTACACCTGTCAATAGTTACAGTTCTTTGAACATCTAGTTAGTTTTCCTCCTCCCAGATATAAATCACTAAAATCAATCTTTAGATCAGATCTCAGACTTGTTATCTGATTTATTAGTATCTGATTATTGGTAAATCAGATACCAATAAATCATGTTAAAGTTACAGTGGGAACTTTAGCATTAATGTTGACACTGATGGACTAAATGTAGCTTTAGCCTGGATTGGTTTCACTCAGAGTTCGTTGTTCGATTCTCTCCGATGGTCAGACTCCAGACGCTGTAAATCAGTCATTACCCATAATGCTTTGCAGTCTGATAATATTTTAATACTGAGTTTATTTCAACTGTTTTACAAACCTGGGAGGAAACTGGGATCAATTGAAATGTATGATTGAACTGAAACGGCTTTTTAGGTGAAGCGACTCAAGATGGCGCTATGTGGAGGAACTGAACCAGGCTGGGAAGAAACGAGCCCGGTTCTGCTGGGTTCAGAGGTGGAACATCGACCCGGTTCTGTTGGATTCAGAGGTGGAACATCGACCCGGTTCTGCTTTGAGCCTGGTTCTGTTGGGTTCAGAGGTGGAACATCGACCCGGTTCTGCTGGGTTCAGAGGTGGAACATCGACCCGGTTCTGCTTTGAGCCTGGTTCTGTTGGGTTCAGAGGTGGAACATCGACCCGGTTCTGCTTTGAGCCCGGTTCTGCTGGGTTCAGAGGTGGAACATCGACCCGGTTCTGCTTTGAGCCTGGTTCTGCTTTGAGCCCGGTTCTGTTGGGTTCAGAGGTGGAACAGCAGGAGGTCTGGTCAGAACGTGGAGCTGTCTCTCGTAACTTGGACCAGAGTTTTTCCTTGCGATCCCAGCTGATCTTACTGGGAACATTTCATCTGGGAATGCCGCCTCCCGTCCATCTCCCTCCAGCCGGCAGCTCCTGCTCTGAATGCCGGTTTTCTTGCGGCTCAGAGGGTCACTGAAGGTTAAAATCAACAGATTTATGAAAACCTTGGATTGTTTGAGGATGAATTTTGTCCTGCTGCTCATTTTTCATGTTGATATTTCAACACAAAAGGCTCCAGAGAGAAAGACCTCAGACTGAGAAGTGGCCTTCCTTTGGCTCTTTGGCCCGTTAAACCATTTCTCCTCCCTGCCTCCTCCTAACCTCGTCTCTCTGACATAATGGCCGCTGGACGTTTGGTTTGCTGCGAGTCATCTCAGGTCAGGTCCAGTCCAAGTTCCTCCAGAACGCCACGTTTTCTCCTCCATAAGAAAAACATCAAATGTTTGATTCCATTTCATCAGAGCTCAGCTACATGGTGACCTTTGACCTCTGGACCACAAAATATCCCCCCAGGAGATAAAACTGAAACTAGAAACAGAGAAAACTATTGAAGCCGGTTTCTCATTAGAGCTCCCCATGAAGCCATTGGTGTGTGTGTGTGTTACTGTGTGTGTGTGTTACTGTGTGTGTGTGTGTGTGTTACTGTTTGTGTGTTACTGTGTGTGTGTGTTACTGTGTGTGTGTGTTACTGTGTGTGTGTGTGTGTGTTACTGTGTGTGTGTGTGTTACTGTGTGTGTGTGTGTTACTGCGTGTGACTGTGTTACTGCGTGTGTGTGTTACTGTGTGTGTGTGTGTGTGTTACTGTGTGTGTGTGTTACTGTGTGTGACTGTGTTACTGCGTGTGTGTTATTGGTGTGTGTTACTGTGTGTGTGTTAGTGTGTGTGTGTTACTGTGTGTGTGTTACTGTGTGTGTGTGACTGTGTTACTGCGTGTGTGTTATTGGTGTGTGTTACTGTGTGTGTGTTAGTGTGTGTGTGTTACTGTGTGTGTGTTACTGTGTGTGTGTTAGTGTGACTGTGTTACTGTGTGTGTGTGTTACTGTGTGTGTGTGTGTGTGTGTTACTGTGTGTGTGTGTTACTGTGTGTGACTGTGTTACTGCGTGTGTGTTATTGGTGTGTGTTACTGTGTGTGTGTTAGTGTGTGTGTGTTACTGTGTGTGTGTGTTACTGTGTGTGTGTTACTGTGTGTTACTGGTGTGTGTGTTACTGTGTGTTACTGTGTGTGTGTGTTACTGTGTGTGTGTGTGTGTGTTACTGTGTGTGTGTGTTACTGTGTGTGACTGTGTTACTGCGTGTGTGTTATTGGTGTGTGTTACTGTGTGTGTGTTAGTGTGTGTGTGTGTTACTGCGTGTGTGTTATTGGTGTGTGTTACTGTGTGTGTGTTAGTGTGTGTGTGTGTTACTGTGTGTGTGTGTTACTGTGTGTGTGTTACTGTGTGTTACTGGTGTGTGTGTGTTACTGTGTGTTACTGTGTGTGTGTGTGTTACTGTGTGTGTGTGTTACTGTGTGTGTGTGTTACTGCGTGTGTGTTATTGGTGTGTGTTACTGTGTGTGTGTTAGTGTGTGTGTGTGTTACTGTGTGTGTGTTACTGTGTGTGTGTTACTGTGTGTTACTGTGTGTGTGTGTGTTACTGTGTGTGTGTGTTACTGTGTGTGTGTTAGTGTGTGTGTGTGTTACTGTGTGTGTGTTACTGTGTGTGTGTTAGTGTGTGTGTGTGTTACTGTGTGTGTGTTACTGTGTGTGTGTTACTGTGTGTTACTGGTGTGTGTGTGTTACTGTGTGTTACTGTGTGTGTGTGTGTTACTGTGTGTGTGTGTGTGTGTTACTGTGTGTGTGTGTTACTGTGTGTTACTGGTGTGTGTGTGTTACTGTGTGTGTGTTACTGTGTGTGTGTTACTGTGTGTGTGTTACTGTGTGTGTGTGTTACTGTGTGTTACTGGTGTGTGTGTGTTACTGTGTGTTACTGTGTGTGTGTGTGTTACTGTGTGTGTGTGTGTTACTGTGTGTTACTGTGTGTGTGTGTTACTGTGTGTTACTGTGTGTGTGTGTTACTGTGTGTGTATGTGTGTTACTGTGTGTTACTGTGTGTGTGTGTTATTGTGTGTGTGTTACTGTGTGTGTGTGTTACTGTGTGTATGTGTTACTGTGTGTGTGTGTTACTGTGTGTTACTGTGTGTGTGTGTTACTGTGTGTGTATGTGTGTTACTGTGTGTTACTGTGTGTGTGTGTTATTGTGTGTGTGTTACTGTGTGTGTGTGTTACTGTGTGTATGTGTTACTGTGTGTGTGTGTTACTGTGTGTGTGTGTTACTGTGTGTATGTGTTACTGTGTGTGTGTGTTACTGTGTGTTATCAGGACTCTGCAGCCTGAAACAATAAGAGTTGCTGACATCAGGTAACTACTCCCTTTATCTGCAGACGGCCGGCTGGTGAAGGACCCCAGGCTGCCCCTCGGTGCCTGTCTGAAATGACCTCACTCTGATCACAGTTACCCCTCCTACTTGCCCCCCCAGCAGGATAATAAAGTTGTTAAAACATGTTATGGATTTCGACCAGTGTTTGGTCCTCGAGGCCCCCTGCCCTGCATGTCCCATGTTTCTCTGCTTTAAAGCTCCTGCAGCTCAACAAACTGTTGAATCACCTGAAGCGAGAAAGCAGCTAAAACATGGAGGGAGAGTCTGGAGGACCAGGGTTGGGAAACACCGTTTGGGACAAACAGGGAAGGAAATACCAAACGATCAGACTGCAGGGAATACACGACGTTTTGGACTTCATGAGCGGTTCTGATGGGTCCAAAGAGAGCCTCCCCCACACCATGGTACCACCTCCACCAGGCTGGACCGCAGGAAGAATCCCTGAGTCATGATGGTTCCACCAAGTTCTGACCCGACTATCTGAACAGTCGGGTCGGTGCTGCCGACATTTTCTGTTTAGGTGAGCAGGAGGACTGGTCCAAAAGCAGCAGAACCAACAGAACCAGCAGAGAGGATCTGTTTCACGAGGCAAAAGAACCAAACAGGGAGGATGAATTTTAAAATGATTAAACAGCTGCTAGAACCAATCAGAACCCAACAGAACCAATCAGAACCCAACAGAACCAATCAGAACTCAACAGAACCAATCAGAACCCAACAGAACCAATCAGAACCCAACAGAACCAATCAGAACCCAACAGAACCAATCAGAACTCAACAGAACCAATCAGAACCCAACAGAACCAATCAGAACCCAACAGAACCAATCAGAACTCAACAGAACCAATCAGAACCCAACAGAACCAATCAGAACCCAACAGAACCAATCAGAACCCTACATACGGTCTACTTATGTGACCCGGTTCTGGAGGTCCAATCAGCAGCAATGAAGCCTCTAAATCTGAGGCGGTTCTGGTCAGAAACTCACCCGGTTCTGACTGGAGAAAGCCCAGTTCCTGCTGGCAGGAGGGTCTCGGTCTCTGACCCTCCTCTTCCTCCCTCCTCCTCTTCCTCAGGGTCCCGCGCTCTCACCTCACAGTGAGCGCTGACCAGTAAACCCAGAACCAGCACCAGTTCTCCCACTGCCGTCATGTCTGCTGGTGTGTGAAGCCCGACCAGAACCACAGCTGCTTTTAAAGAGGAGGAGGAGGAGGAGGAGGAGGAAGAGGAGGAGGAGGAAGAGGAGGAGGAGGAAGAGGAGGAGGAGGAGGAGGAGGAGGAGGAGGAGGAGGAGGAGGAGGAGGAGGAGGAGGAGGAGGAGGAGGAAGAGGCCGTGCCTCCCGTTTCCTCCCGATTGGATTCACTGATCAGCAGAAAATCCCACCAAATATGAAAAATATTAATCTAAAGCAAATATTGTCTTCAAATAGCAGAACTGCTGAATTAATTCTTCCAATCAATAATCAAAGAACGTTCAGCTCCTGATCCGAGTCCGTTTCTCTGCCAGAATCCTGCTGACGTCACGCTGCGCAGCTCTGGCGCCCCCCAGTGGTGCAGCCGGTACATCGCCTCTCTGCTCAGCGGATCCAGAACCAGAAACGCTTTGATGTCAGTTTTATACCGAGACTGAAAACCAAGTAAAATCAGAGAATAAGACAGTAAGTCAGTAAAAATAATTAAACTCTGTTACAGTAAAAGAAATTGTCATTTTTACTGAACCTCATTTGGATCCAGGCAAAGAGCGACAGACGTGGCTGCAGGCTGATCTGTGATTGGTGGATTAGTGACCTCTGACCCCCTCAGGCTGAGCCACGTGCTGCAGAGGATTCATGCTGATGTTGGATTAAGTTAGAATTAAATCTGTGCTGCTGTTTAAAAGAAACGGATCATCGATGTGGAAAAGTCGTTTCTGCTCTGCTGGGATGAAAACGGTGATTTTTCCTCTGAGACATGAAAACACAGAACTTCAAAATAAAACGTGCTGCTGATTAAAACTGTGGAATCAAACACATTTTTATAAAAGTTTTAAAATGCGTCATCTTTTCCTCTGTTGACCAGGATGAACCTCAAACATCTAGTTTTGTTTGTGTTCAGGTTTTTACTGACAGCTGAAAAAATGAATCTTTGTTTTCAGAAAAGCAGATTTAATGTCTTTTAGTTTTCTGTGAATCTACAGAGCAGCAGAATGAGGCTCAGATCCTCATTAACGTGTTTTAATGTTTATATTGGGGTAGAAATAAAAGGTTAAGATGCTTTAGGCTCATTATTTCAGACATTTCTTCATTCTGACGACAGAACCAGAACCAGGTCCGATTTAATGAAGATCATCTTCTCATTACTACATTAAAATAAAAAGCAAACCTTTTATGTTAAACTTTGACCTTTTTATTCTCATGCTAAACTAATTTGAGTCTTTTTTTATTAGTTTTTTGTCTCTGAACTGAAACTTTGACGGATCCGGTTGGTGGTTCTGGTGGTTCTGATGTGATGCTGGTTGTCCGACCAGCAGGGGGCAGCACCTCCTTATTTCACAGTTTCCTGGTTTTAGATCCTTGTTCATCTTTAAATATTCTAATAATTGAAGCTTTTAGGAACTTGGGGATTAAATATTTCTATAAAAGTCATTGTATTGTATTTTAAATATTTTATCAGTTGATAATTATTTAAGATAAATAATAAAGTTGTTTTATTGCAGTGGTGCCCAAAGTGGACCCAGGAAGTCCAGGAGTCTGGTTCTGATTCAACCTGTAATCCAGATTAATCCAGATTAAATGTTCAGTTTATAAAACCTCTGGCTGACTTTGTCCTTTATGGACCTGTTGGAGGTTCTGATGAGTCAGCAGAACCTCTGGAGGCCCAGCAGGCCTGCTGCAGTCAGCAGGACGCCCCCTGACCTCTGACCCCCTCACAGCTCCATTAGCAGGCAGCAGAGACATTCCTGAGTCATGAGCTGCTTCTTTAAATATCTGGTTTTAATCTGATTGTGAAAATCATTTTATTTGTTAGCGTTTTTATCGTCTCATGTTCAGTTTCTCTCTGGAGTCACGAGAATATTGAGACCAAACATGAAGTTTGATAACATGGAGCAGAGCGATGAGCAGCAAAACCTGATGGGCGGCCTCGTCGTCAAGGTAACCGTCAGCATCCCATAATGCTGCCTTCAGTCCATCTGGGAGGGAATGAAATAAAAGCCTCTAAAAATAACGACCAATCAGAGCGCAGAGTGTGTTCTGCTGCGTCACTCAGAGTGTGTGTGTGTGTGTGTGTGTGTGTGTGTGTGTGTGTGTGTGTGTGTGTGTGTGTGTGTGTGTGTGTGTGGTTGAACCGCCTGGTTCTGGTCCCAGCAGGTTTCTGGACCAGCAGCAGCAGAACCTGCTGGTTCTGGTTCTGCTCAGCATCATGTGACCTGATGATGATGATGATGATGATGATGGTGTGACTCTGGGCGGGTCGCTCACACGTTCATGTCTCCATGTGAAGATCCTGCAGGTTCACATCGACAGGACCAGGACCAGAACCAGAACCAGAACCAGGACCAGGACCAGGACCAGGACCAGAACCAGGACCAGGACCAGGACCAGGACCAGAACCAGGACCAGGACCAGGACCAGGACCAGGACCAGGACCAGAACCAGGACCAGGACCAGGACCAGGACCAGGACCAGGACCAGGACCAGAACCAGGACCAGGACCAGGACCAGGACCAGGACCAGGACCAGGACCAGAACCAGGACCAGAACCAGGACCAGGACTCTGGACCAGAACCAGGACCAGAACCAGAACCAGAACCAGAACCAGGACCAGGACCAGGACTCTGGACCAGAACCAGGACCAGAACCAGGACCAGAACCAGGACCAGAACCAGAACCAGAACCAGGACCAGGACCAGGACTCTGGACCAGAACCAGGACCAGAACCAGGACCAGGACCAGAACCGTCCTGAGCTGCGGTTCTTCTGCTGCTGCTTGTTTCTGCACAAACATCAATAAATGATCATAAAAATGTTTCTCAGCTCAGGAAGTTCCTGGAATCTGAATCCTCCTCCTGCTGGAGCCTCCGTGTCGGCTCCTCCCTGCCTGACGCTCCGCCTCCTGCAGGAGGACCGCAGGCAGACGGAGACGGACGCAGCAGAGGACAGATCAGAGGACAGAGCAGGATCTTCATCATCTTCATCATCTTCATCATGGACGCTCTGAGGAAGGGATTCTCCATGGCCAAGGACGGCGTGGTCGCCGCCGCTGAGAAGACGAAGGCCGGCGTGGGCGAGGCCGCCACCAAGACCAAGGACGGGGTCGTGTATGTGGGTAAGACCACCGTGACCTTTGACCCCAACAGGGTCACTTCCTACAGAGAAATCTGGAGAAAAACGGCTAAAGGATGAAAAACTGAAGATTAAACTATAAAATGAATAATATTTAACAGACTAGAGGAAGAAAACAGAGAAAAATGAAAAAGCTGAGAAACATTTACCTCAATGAAAAAGAGAAATTGTTTTAAAAGTAATTAAACTCTTAAAATTATTTAAAAGAGACTGAAAATAAAAACTAAAGGATCAGAGGAAACAGAAATATTTAAAATCTGCTTCATGTTTGATATGGATAAAGATTTAAAACTTCCACCAAACGTCACAATATTAAATATATTCAGGAGAAAATAAATGAAACATAAATGGAAGATTAAAACAGACGCTGGGTTTTAAATATTAACGATAAAATCCTTCAGGATGAGAGAAACGCTGAGTCATCATGGCTGACGGTTTAAATCTGCAGAGGAAAATTAAATATAATAAAAATCTAGATAAAATCATATGATGGGCTGCAGAGCGAAAACATCGACATGAGCAGGAAGTAAAATATTAAACCAAATAAATGTTTCCTTCACATTAATACACTGTAAAAGCGAAGCAGGAAAATCATCCATTCATCAAATATTCATCACCTCTGACTTCCTGCTTCGACTCATCAGAAGCTCATCTTTCAGATTCCCCCCGAACGCCTCACACTGCTGGGAAACGGAGACCAGCTGACCGGGACTCAGACAGAACCGGTTCTGTCCGACCCGACACCACACACCGAGCCAAGAGCCCAGAACCCGGACAGAACCTGGACCACAGTTCCTCTGGAGTCCATTAGAGGGCGCCAGGACAATAATAATAACAATAATAATAATAATAACAATAATAATAATAATAATAATGATGATGTTTAAAGCTCATCCCAACAGTTTGGTTCATATTTCCTCTGAAAACCAAAAGAAGTTTTTCTAACTTATCAAAGTTTCAGGTTTTAGTTTACAAAGATTACTTCCTGCTTGCATCACTTCCTGTTTGCATCACTTCCTGCTTGCATCACTTCCTGTTTGCATCACTTCCTGCTTGCATCACTTTGTTTGCATCACTTCCTGCTTGCATCACTTCCTGTTTGGATAACTTCCTGTTTGCATCACTTCCTGCTTGCATCACTTTCTGTTTGCATCACTTCCTGCTTGCATCACTTCCTGTTTGCTCCACCAATGCTCCCAAACTAATGAACGACTCTCACCTGAACATTTGTTGTTTTCTCACTTACTGTAATGTTCAAATACAGATTATGTACATTTTGCAAAGTGGGATTATGAATGAATGAATCATTAATATTTCAGTTCAGGCCGAGTGGAGAGAAGCCTGATGCTGCAACATGACCTCTGACCCACATACCTCATACCGCCCCTGACCTCTGACCTCGGTTGGTTCTGGATGAGGGAACCCAGAGGCTCAGCTGAAACATTTAAAATCATTAGTTTCTGTTTGAGACGATGAGTTTCAGACTGAGAGCTGCTGGTGGCGGGTCAGAGGTCAGAGGTCAGGGGTCAGTCATTAATCAGCTGCTGTTGATTCTGTAAAAATCTCTGAATTCAGACTGAAAAACTCAAAGACCTGATTAGCTGAATGAATGAATGAATGAATGAATGAATGATTCTGAAGGTGGAATCGGGTCAGAACCAGAATTGGACCCCGGTCAGCTGCTGACACGATGAAGATCAGGACCTTGGTCCTCGTCTTCCTCAGCCGTGAACAAATAAAAAGATTTAAATTTAGCTCCAGTTTTACAGTGAAATGTTGTGAATCTTGTTTTACAGGAAACAAGACGATGGAGGGAGTGGTGACGAGCGTGAGCACAGGTAGAACCACTGATCCCATCATTAATTAGTAAATCACAGGTATAACCATTGACCTCACCATTAATTAGTAAATCAATGATCGATTCTCATCATTTCCTGCTTCCTGGGAAACACGACTTTTACCTCTAAACTCGTTCAGTTAATACAAGTTTAATAAATTAGAATCTTTGTTCACAAAGTCCTGCTGTTTCCACACTTATGTTGGAATTAATCATTAAATAATTAAAAACAAAAAAACATTTTAAATTATAAAAATGTTCAGAGGAAAAATCAACAGGAAAACAAATATTTACACATTTTGGACACAATGTCCCCCAGATGGACACTAACGTCCCCCAGATGGACGTTAACGTCCCCCAGATGGACACGATGTCCCCCAGATGGACGTCAACGTCCCCCAGATGGACACTAACGTCCCCCAGATGGACGTTAACGTCCCCCAGATGGACGTCAACGTCCCCCAGATGGACACTAACGTCCCCCAGATGGACGTCAACATCCCCCAGATGGACGTCAACGTCCCCCAGATGGACACTAACGTCCCCCAGATGGACGTTAACGTCCCCCAGATGGACATGATGTCCCCCAGATGGACACCAACGTCCCCCAGATGGACACTAACGTCCCCCAGATGGACACTAACGTCCCCCAGATGGACGTCAACATCCCCCAGATGGACGTCAACGTCCCCCAGATGGACATGATGTCCCCCAGATGGACACCAACGTCCCCCAGATGGACACTAACGTCCCCCAGATGGACACTAACGTCCCCCAGATGGACGTCAACGTCCCCCAGATGGACATTAAGGTCCCCCCGATGGACACTAACGTCCCCCAGATGGACACTAACGTCCCCCAGATGGACACTAACGTCCCCCAGATGGACGTCAACATCCCCCAGATGGACGTCAACGTCCCCCAGATGGACACTAACGTCCCCCAGATGGACGTTAACGTCCCCCAGATGGACATGATGTCCCCCAGATGGACACTAATGTCCCCCAGATGGACGTCAACGTCCCCCCGATGGACGTTAACGTCCCCCAGATGGACGTTAACGTCCCCCAGATGGACACTAATGTCCCCCAGATGGACGTCAACGTCCCCCCGATGGAAGTTAAGGTCCCCCCGATGGACGTTAACGTCCCCCAGATGGACGTCAACGTCCCCCCGATGGACGTTAACGTCCCCCAGATGGACACTAACGTCCCCCAGATGGACGTCAACGTCCCCCAGATGGACATTAACGTCCCCAGATGGACGTCAACGTCCCCCAGATGGACATTAACGTCCCCAGATGGACGTCAACGTCCCCCAGATGGACATTAACGTCCCCAGATGGACACTAACGTCCCCCAGATGGACGTCAACGTCCCCCAGATGGACATTAACGTCCCCAGATGGACGTCAACATCCCCCAGATGGACATTAACGTCCCCAGATGGACGTTAACGTCCCCAGATGGACGTTAACGTCCCCAGATGGACGTTAACGTCCCCAGGTTGGTCAGATCTCTGAGTCGATCAGATCGTTTAAAGCTGTAAATGTTTCTGTTAAACTCACATTGAAACATTTGATGTTTTAATGTTGCTGGTTTCTGTTGCCCAGTTGCTCAGAAATCCACCGAACAGGCCAATGTCGTTGCCGACACTGCGGTTGCCGGGGCCAACGAGGTTGCCCAGGCGACTGTGGAGGGCGTGGAGAACGCGGCGCTGGCGAGCGGATTGGTCAAAACGGTGAGTGATGTCACAACGGAGAACAGCAAACCTAAAGCACAAAGTCTATTTCATTTAAATTTACTTTTTTTAAACTAATATTTTTTTAAAGTTATTAATTACATAAATCTATTTTGAATGATTAATTCCTGATATAATTTCTGCCATGTAAGTTTTTAAAAACGTTTTCTTTTGTTGGTAAATCTCTGGTTGGCTGGATTCAGGAGGAGGCGGGGCCAGCAGCAGAGCAGGTGCCTGATTGGTTGGGCTGTTGTGACACAGCATGACGCTTTATGCTCTGAAAACTCATAATTTAACCAACAGACCAAATTATTGGATGGATTTAACTGATAAGAATTCATAATAACCAGTTAAGTCATCTTGTTATTTTTATAAGCTGTAAATAAACAGCTTATAAAAATAAACGATAAAACTGTAAGAAAACAATATATCTATTGTATATATCTATATAGATATATTGCATATATTGTATCAGATGTTTTGCTGGATGTGGAGGGAAATTAAAGTCTGAAATCTGATGAACCTGCTTTACTTTCCTGCTCTATTAAAATTAATGCTGAATTACAGAGAATAGTTTTAATCCTCCGTTCAGCAGAAATCAACAAACTTCTGCCTCATTTGTCTCCATCAGAGAAAAACATAAAACTTACAAACTGAAAACAGATTCAGAGAGGATGATGATGATGGTGGTGATGAATATGATGATGATGATGATGAATATGGTGATGATGATGAATATAGTGATGATGATGATGATGAATATGGTGATGATGATGATGATGATGAATATGATGATGATGAATATGATGAATATGGTGATAATGATGATGATGAATATGGTGATGAATATGGTGATGATGATGATGATGATTATAATGATGATGATGGTGATGATGAATATAGTGAAGATGATGATGAATATGGTGGTGATGATGATGATGATGATGATGAATATGATGAATATGGTGATAATGATGATGATGATGATGATGATGATGGTTTCTCCTGAACAGACTGGAGTCCCTACAGCAGCAGATCAGCCTGAACCTGCAGCTCAGTAGGTGAGAAACTTTTCAAATTAACTACAGTTTTACAGGAGAAAGTTAGTTTGTATATTAATTTATTTATTCATTTATTCTGATAAGGTGAACTATGATGAGGACAACACAATGTCAAAGACTTTGGTATTATATAAGCTGTCCAAAGTGCCGCTAAAGGTCACCACTAGAGGGCACTATACGGTCCCAGACAGACAACATGACAAAATGTCCGACTGGGTTATTATTTTGTTTTTATAGATTCAGCGAACAGGCTAAGTAACTGGTTCAGGTGGCCAGCCTGGTGGAGGGAGGGGCCTTCACGAGGCCTTCATGATGACTTCAGCTGGCCTTCACCAGGCCTTCACCATTTCTTCAGCTGGCCTTCACCATGACTTCAGCTGGCCTTCACCATGACTTCAGTTGGCCTTCACCAGGGTTTCAGTTGGCCTTCACCAGGGTTTCAGTTGGCCTTCACCAGGGTTTCAGTTGGCCTTCATCATGACTTCAGCTGGCCTTCACTAGGCCTTCAGCTGGCCTTCACCATTTCTTCAGCTGGCCTTCACCAGGCCTTCAGCTGGCCTTCACCATTTCTTCAGCTGGCCTTCACCATTTCTTCAGCTGGCCTTCAGTTGGCCTTCACCAGGGTTTCAGTTGGCCTTCATCATGACTTCAGCTGGCCTTCACTAGGCCTTCACCAGGCCTTCATGATGACTTCAGCTGGCCTTCAGTTGGCCTTCACCAGGGTTTCAGTTGGCCTTCATCATGACTCCAGCTGGCCTTCACCAGGCCTTCATCATGACTTCAGCTGGCCTTCACTAGGCCTTCAGCTGGCCTTCACCATTTCTTCAGCTGGCCTTCACCAGGCCTTCACCAGGCCTTCAGTTGGCCTTCACCATTTCTTCAGCTGGCCTTCACCAGGCCTTCATCATGACTTCAGCTGGCCTTCAGTTTGCCTTCACCAGGCCTTCATGATGACTTCAGTTGGCCTTCACCAGGCCTTCATCATGACTTCAGCTGGCCTTCAGTTGGCCTTCACCAGGCCTTCAGCTGGCCTTCATCATGACTTCAGCTGGCCTTCACCAGGCCTTCATGATGACTTCAGTTGGCCTTCACCAGGTCTTCACCAGGCCTTCATGATGACTTCAGCTGGCCTTCAGTTGGCCTTCACCAGGCCTTCAGCTGGCCTTCATCATGACTTCAGCTGGCCTTCACCAGGCCTTCATCATGACTTCAGCTGGCCTTCACCAGGCCTTCACCATTTCTTCAGCTGGCCGTCACCAGGCCTTCATCATGACTTCAGTTGGCCTTCACCATGACTTCAGCTGGCCTTCACCAGGCCTTCAGCTGGCCTTCAGTTGGCCTTCACCATGACTTCAGCTGGCCTTCATCATGACTTCAGCTGGCTTTCACCAGGCCTTCAGCTGGCCTTCACCAGGCCTTCAGTTGGCCTTCACCATGACTTCAGCTGGCCTTCACCATGCCTTCAGCTGGCCTTCACCATTTCTTCAGCTGGCCGTCACCAGGCCTTCATCATGACTTCAGTTGGCCTTCACCATGACTTCAGCTGGCCTTCACCAGGCCTTCAGCTGGCCTTCAGTTGGCCTTCACCATGACTTCAGCTGGCCTTCATCATGACTTCAGCTGGCTTTCACCAGGCCTTCAGCTGGCCTTCACCAGGCCTTCAGCTGGCCTTCACCAGGCCTTCAGTTGGCCTTCACCATTTCTTCAGTTGGCCTTCACCATTTCTTCAGTTGGCCTTCACCATGACTTCAGCTGGCCTTCAGTTGGCCTTCACCATGACTTCAGCTGGCCTTCACCAGGCCTTCAGTTGGCCTTCACCATTTCTTCAGTTGGCCTTCACCATTTCTTCAGTTGGCCTTCACCATGACTTCAGCTGGCCTTCACCAGGCCTTCAGTTGGCCTTCAACATGACTTCAGCTGGCCTTCACCAGGCCTTCAGTTGGCCTTCACCATGACTTCACCAGGCCTTCAGTTGGCCTTCACCATGACTTCAGCTGGCCTTCACCATGACTTCAGCTGGCCTTCACCATGACTTCAGCTGGCCTTCACCATGACTTCAGCTGGCCTTCAGTTGGCCTTCACCAGGCCTTCAGCTGGCCATCACCATTTCTTCAGCTGGCCTTCACTAGGCCTTCACCATTTCTTCAGCTGGCCTTCACCATTTCTTCAGCTGGCCTTCACTAGGCCTTCAGTTGGCCTTCACCATGACTTCAGCTGGCCTTCAGTTGGCCTTCACCATGACTTCAGCTGGCCTTCAGTTGGCCTTCACCAGGCCTTCAGTTGGCCTTCACCATTTCTTCAGTTGGCCTTCACCATGACTTCAGCTGGCCTTCACCAGGCCTTCAGTTGGCCTTCACCATTTCTTCAGTTGGCCTTCACCATGACTTCAGCTGGCCTTCAGTTGGCCTTCACCATGACTTCAGCTGGCCTTCAGTTGGCCTTCACCATGACTTCAGCTGGCCTTCACCATTTCTTCAGCTGGCCTTCACTAGGCCTTCAGCTGGCCTTCATTATGACTTCAGCAGGCCTTCACCAGGCCTTCAACTGGCCTTCACAATTTCTTCAGCTAGCCTTCACCATGACTTCAGCTGGCCTTCACCAGGCCTTCAGTTGGCCGTCACCATTTCTTCAGCTGGCCTTCACCATGACTTCAGCTGGCCTTCACCATGACTTCAGCTGGCCTTCACCATGACTTCACCAGGCCTTCATCATGACTTCACCAGGCCTTCACTGGCCTTCATCAGGACTTCAGCTGGCCTTCACCATGACTTCACCAGGCCTTCAGCTGGCCTTCATCAGGACTTCAGCTGGCCTTCACCATGACTTCACCAGGCCTTCAGCTGGCCTTCATCAGGACTTCAGCTGGCCTTCACCATGACTTCACCAGGCCTTCAGCTGGCCTTCATCAGGACTTCAGCTGGCCTTCACCAGGCCTTCACATGACTTCAGATGGCCTTCAGCTGGCCTTCACCATGACTTCAGTTGGCCTTCATCAGGACTTCACCAGGACTTCAGCTGGCCTTCACCAGGCCTTCAGTTGGCCTTCACATGACTTCAGATGGCCTTCACCATGACTTCAGTTGGCCTTCACCATGACTTCAGTTGGCCTTCACCATTTCTTCAGCTGGCCTTCACCAGGCCTTCACATGACTTCAGATGGCCTTCACTAGGCCTTCACCAGGCCTTCAGCTGGCCTTCACCAGGACTTCAGCTGGCCTTCACCAGGACTTCAGTTGGCCTTCACATGACTTCAGATGGCCTTCACCAGGCCTTCAGTTGGCCTTCACCATGACTTCAGTTGGCCTTCACCATTTCTTCAGCTGGCCTTCACCAGGCCTTCACATGACTTCAGTTGGCCTTCACCATGACTTCAGTTGGCCTTCACCAGGCCTTCAGTTGGCCTTCACCATGACTTCAGTTGGCCTTCACCATTTCTTCAGCTGGCCTTCACCAGGCCTTCACATGACTTCAGTTGGCCTTCACCATGACTTCAGTTGGCCTTCACCATTTCTTCAGCTGGCCTTCACCAGGCCTTCACATGACTTCAGTTGGCCTTCACCATTTCTTCAGCTGGCCTTCACCAGGCCTTCACATGACTTCAGCTGGCCTTCACCAGGCCTTCACCATGACTTCAGTTGGCCTTCACCATTTCTTCAGCTGGCCTTCACCAGGCCTTCACATGACTTCAGTTGGCCTTCACCATTTCTTCAGCTGGCCTTCACCAGGCCTTCACATGACTTCAGCTGGCCTTCACCAGGCCTTCACCATGACTTCACCAGGTTTTCAGCTCACTGCCAGTTTATGCAGCTAAATCTCTGCAGGTCAATACTAAGTCTGGATTCTCTCCTCCATGTTTGCTGGTCAGTCTGTCCGTCAGGCCGGTGGATGACGGACAGACTGACCCAGCAGCAGGTCCATCTCCTTCGTCAGGGTCAGTTTGGACCTTGTACCACCGGGTCAGACGGGCCGTTCTGGCTGAAGCGGCTTTCAGATGGAGCTGCTCTCTGACTGAATCGGCTGGAGATCAGCAGGACTGCAGAGAGCAAAGCACCGAGGCGGCCATCTTGGAACATAGATGGACAAATTATTTCTTCCATTTTCAACCCTGAGCTCCAGATATTCCTCCACTTTCTTCTTCCTTTTGAGTCTTATTATGGTCTGTCAGAGTTTGTCAGACCAGAACAGTTTCTGTTTGGACTCTGATATAATTTGGGCAGAGAAAGTTTCCTGATCTCAGGTGGTTTTCTCAGCCTCCATCAGCCAGAGTTGGTTTTGTTGTGTGCAGTGAGGACTGTAGCTGGCACTGAACTCCATTATGATCAGGAATCAGTCCAGGTCTCCAGGATCCATTTTTCCTGAGCCGACTGACACACCGACGCTGATGCAGGCTGCAGCTGCGCTGGTCAGTCTGTCCAGCGCAGACTGACCAGCGGTGTCCATTCACCGGTCCAGACACACACAGAACAGAACCAATACAAAACAATCGGGTCTTCAGAGAGGATTATAACGTCTGACCTTCCAGGCCTGGCAGGTCAAGAGTCAGGAAACGAGGTGCTAATGTATTTACAGACCACACACATCCTGGACATGATTTGTTCAAACCCTCTGCTACGTTTCTCAGTTTTATTTTGAAGCTGTTGAGTAGGGGGGCCCGGTCCGGTCCCTGAAACCTTTAGATGCATCCCTGCTCCAGCAGTCAGTCGGCTGGCGAGCCGCTGGGATGCATGTGAAGGTTGCAGCAGGGCAGGTCTCCAGGATGGACTTGGACTTTCCTGCTCTTGAGCAACTCAGCCATGAAATTCAGTGAGAGACAAACTTTCATTTTAATTTGACTCTTTTAATAAAGTTTCCATCCAATGACAGCGTTTGCAGATTAGCCAATGGCCAGGAAACCTGTGAGCAAAACTCCAGTTATCTGTTTTAAACATGCATCATTGTTCAAAGTGCTGTTTTATATTCATATTTAAGTCTGAGACCTTATGAACTCAGTCACTCTTTGCTCCTGAGTAGATTAAACAGATTCTGGCTTTGATCTCACGTTGAAGATTAAATTTCATGACATTTTGTTCTAAATTCTTCTCTCCTCGTCTCCCAGACTCAGCACGCCGCCGTCTCAGAGGAGAGAAGAAGAAACTCAAAGCTAACCTGCTGCTCAGCCGTTCCTCCTCTGGTCGTTAACCTCATTAACCAATCAGGAGCTCCGACTGCCTTGTTGCCTTTCAGCTGATTGGATGTGTTCAACTCCTGCTGCTCACCTGCACCGTTTACCTGTAAGCCCCGCCCCCTGACCCAGCTCTACTAATGCATGCAGCTTCACTAAAACAGAAACGGAGTTTACTCTGATTCAGGCTCTGCTGGTTGAATCTTTTATAAACTACAAGAAATAAAGAGCTTAAAATCCACCTGTGTCATGATCCGTGTTTCTGTGTTTAGTTCTGTGTTTAGTCCCGTTTCCCTGAGTCTCTGTCCTGTCCTCCCCGTTCATTGATCCCAGCTGGGTCTCCTTCCTGTGATTACCCTCCCAGTGGATTTAGTCTCACCTGTTGTCTGCATCTGTCTGTCCCAGTAGAACCGGTTTAGTCCTGTGACGGCTCAGCTCCGTTTGTCAGTCTTTATTTCAGTGCTACCGGCAATTAGCTGTGTGCTTATCTGTCTGCGTGCTGCCTGTTTTTTCCTGGACTGCTCCGAGCACTAAAACCATTTATTATTCATTAAAACATCATTTCATCTGTATCCTGGGTCTCAGCGTCATCTCCTCACCACAACATGTGACAATCTGAAGGTTTTCTGTCTCATTTCAAAGTCACTGAATTTAACGGACGAGTCGCCAGCGACAGGCACTCAGATTCCTAGAAGGTCCATCAGAACTGAGCACTGCCGGCCAGGAGACCTGGTTCAATAAAGGTTAATATCATTACCAGTATCAGACATGCAGTCTCCTCCTAAATGATTGGAACAAGATAAATTCCTTTGTTTTTGTTGAACAATGAAGAAATTCTGGTTGGAGATGAAAATAAGAGAAAACGCGTTGAGCCCTTATTTCCTGGTTTTACATGAAGACGTTAACTCAGGGCAAACGGAGGAGCGTCTGATCGTTCAGAGCTGTGGGACGATCTGAGGAGGCCAACATTCATCTTTACCGAAGGGAAGGAAAGGGAAAAGCGTGGAGAAAGAAAACGGCTGCTTTGGATCCAAAGGTCATGAGGTCATGTGTGAAGCGTGGCCGAGGTCATGGCTGCTTCAACAGGCTCATTCAGCTCTAATGACGACATTTACAGAGAAACGCATCCAAACTAATCAGGAGGAATTTTATCCTGCAGCAGGACGATGACCCACAACACACCGGACTTCATCAGCGGAAACAAAGTGGAAAGTTTAACCCAGCAGAGAAAAGCAAAACAAACCAGAACTGACCGAAGCTGCAGTAGAAGCTGGACAGATACCTGGACCTCCACACCTGAGTGAAGTCGCTCCACCGTCTTCAAATCAGACAATTTGTTTGTGCAGCAAAAATTTTCATTTGTGCCGCAGCCATTTTAAAGCTATAAGGAAATGTTTCCAGAGGTCATGAAAGGTCAACCAGCCCCTCCAGCTCAGAGTGACTCCATCAGCTGCACTGAGAGGAAACCTCTGACCTTCACCGTGTTTCTGCTGAGTCGGGACGGAACCACCCAACACGACGGACTCCATCCTGGAAACATCCATTCAAACAAGCATGAATTTCACTGACAGTCAAGAAGAAAAATAAACATTTCTGAATATAATTTATCCTAAGAGACGAAGAACCTGATTATCAGAACATTTATTTGAACCGAGTAAATTTGATCTTTCAAATTTATCCCAATTCTTAACAATCAAGACAGTTTTGTTTAAAACAGCTGAAATTTCCATGGACAGTAAAATGTACAACTCATCAATAAGAAGGTCTGAGTTAAAAGACCCACCTGGCAGCATCTGCTGCTTGGTCCAGATGTCAGCCTGTAGGACCAGCATCATCACTTCCTCTAGGAAATACAAGGTTCACCACATATTCATCCATGGCTGTTTAACCTCCACCGTGGAGCCGTGCAAAATGACTTATGCTACATGAATTTCTACAGAGTGGAGATAAAACAAGCAGCATTAAAATAACAAGCCATCATATCTCAGTAACTGCGTGAAAAGGTAACGAGTCCATTTATGACCGTCTTCAAAAAAGAAAATGAGAACCTTGAAAACCCGTCTCTTCTTCTATGGTCTTAGCTATGGCCAAGTGGAAAACAATATGGAACTATTCACTTTCTATTTAGTATTAACAGAAAAATTCACAAATTATTTCACCCAAATAACAGAATAAACTGATGACAGCATAATGACGGGTGAAAACATGGACCTTCCTCTGAAAGACCTTTTTTTCCGGTCCTGATTTCGGAGTGTTGCGTCTCGACGCCTTCGCTTCGGTCTCATTTTAAATTGGGTCAAAATCAATTTGACACTAGTTTTGCCAAAACAATGAAAACGTAACTTTGATCTTCTCCTGTAGAACAAACTGAATGTGAATTAAAAACATGGCTGCTGTGGAGGAACAGGAGAAAGCCTGGTGCAGGCCGGAAGACATTCCCACACGTCTTTCCCTATTCACATGTCCTATTCACATGTGTATGAAGAGGAACATGTGTCTTCTGTAGCTTAGCTTGAAAAAAACTAACTCAGTACTTCAGTTCACACCAGTATCTGGTCACATGACGTTTAAAGTCGGTTTTAGGCTCAGGCTCATGTTTTACTGACGGTATGCGCATCTTTAAAGTAGCACAAAGACATGAAGCCGTTCTGTGGCTCATTACTGCAAACAGTCCGCCATTTTAACTACACACTGCGGCGAATCACCTTTACAAGCCCCTTAAGCTGTGAATTCACTCTTTATCCTGACATCCGTTGCCCTGAAAGATGATCTGATCTCTTTCTACTGGTGTTCATCACTAATATTACGGCACAACTTACCTGCTAAAGCAGAGAAGCAGCTGGTTGAACTCACCTCTCTTCTCACTGCTTCTTCTTCACGAACTTCGGCCAGAAAGAGCGTTAGCTTCAACTGCACACAGCGCTGAGCGCCCTCTGCTGGTGGAGGTTATATTACACATTCAGGTTGCAAAACAAACATTAAGTCGCGTTTTTCAAAAGAAAGTGACGTTAAGCTTAAAATAAAATGGAGGTCTTTTATTTTCATGTTTCATTTTTATCGTAGTGTGTTAGTTTTCTCAATTTAAAAACATTTGTATAATAGAATAGAAAAGAATAGACAGTGATGTCATAGTTACTTTGAAAAAGTAACTGATCAGATTACTGATGACTCCTTGATAAAGTAACTTAGTTATATTTCTGATTACTTGGTTTGGAAAGTAACTAAGTTACAAAGTAACCTGTTTAGTTGCTTCCAGCAGCTGCTAACAGCAACGCTCCACCTGTGAAAATGACTTTGATCTTTGCCTTAATTGTAAGCTATTTTATAATAGTAACATCAACAATGTGTTTCCACTCATTAGGTTGAGCTGAACTGTTTAATGCTACAACAGTCCAAAGCTAAACGTCAGTAATCTGTGTGTGTCTCTGTGTGTCCAGCACACAGGCTGCAGAGCCTGGAGGCCCCCTGGAGGCCCCCTGGAGGCCCCCTGGAGGCCCCCTGGAGGCCCCCCTGGAGGCTGGAGGCCCCCCTGGTGGCCCCCCTGGAGGCCCCCTGGAGGCTGGAGGCCCCCCTGGAGGCCCCCTGGAGGCCCCCCTGGAGGCTGGAGGCCCCCTGGAGGCCCCCTGGAGGCCCCCCTGGAGGCCCCCTGGAGGCCCCTGGAGGCCCCCTGGAGGCCCCCTGGAGGCCCCCCTGGAGGCTGGAGGCCCCTGGAGGCCCCCCTGGAGGCTGGAGGCCCCCCTGGAGGCCCCCTGGTGGCCCCCCTGGTGGCCCCCAGCCCCCAGGCTCTGTGTTACGGCCCTGCGTTTGCTGGCGGCACACAGAGCTCCTCCTGCAGCTCCACAGCTCAGACGGCTGCTGCACAGACTGGGACTCTGATCTTCATGTTCATTATTATAGTGGCGTTTAGTCGCACAGCTTTACTGACTCGCTCATTCGTGGCTGTTTCCACGTTTTTACGCTGCTCATGTTAGTCTGGATGTTTTCTGGAGCGCGAAGCTCCACGTCGTTCAGCTAATATAGTAACTTTAACAGAGACTCAGCGGGACGGATCATCCGGGAAACGATGGACAGGGAGAGTCTGACTGAAACCACCGTAATGACGGACAAAGTCTGGGATTCACTGAGTCTCTGCTTAAAATATCTGACTAGAACAGTTAAACTCATTATTAAGACAAAGAGCCGAATTCATAAAACCAGAAGGAATTATTATTTTAATGGCTGTAGACCGAGCCTGAAGACTGAAACAGAATGAGAAATACTCCAACATCATGGCCATTCGGTCACCTACCGGTACCCTAACTGAACCTGCGAAATTAATTCTGCATTCAAAACGTATTTCTCTTCCCTTTACTCCTCTGAAGTAGTTCTGAAAGCTGAAAATGTGAGCATTTTTTCAGGAATCTTCAGCTTCCTGCTGTTGCTGATCAGGGATCAGAAAAACTTCTGCATTACGTTACAAGAGCTGAAAAAAGCCCAAAGTCTCTATGAGGAAAGTGTTGGGATCTGGGGTGCTGCTTGTTTTTGGCTGTGTTTCCCCCTTTCTCCACCAGAGGGCGGCTGGGATCCATTCTGGAAGGACGTGACTGACGGTGCTGGTTACCTACACACCTGCAGGTCGTTTATCATCAGGAGCTCCTTGTCATTTTGTTTCTTGTGAAAAATGGATCTTTTGTGTTTTCTTTTCAGGTGATCCATTGTGACTGATTCCCACTAGCAGTCTGAATACTGACAGTCTCCCTGTGCTCCATTCTTCTCATGACGCCGTGGGCCTTACCCACTGGAAGCCCGAGTCCCACTTACCTCCAAGCCGTTGAACCAAACCTCTCTGGATCCCTCTGTTGGCCCCTCTCTCCTGAAAGGCAGAACTGTTACCTGTCCGCCCTCCACCATGATCTCTCTCCTGTCGCTGTTCCCCGCCGGATCACAGCCTACCTACCGTTGTTGAACGCCACCCCGGTAACCTCAGTATTTCCCTCCTGCATACTACTCCCTCCATCCAAGTAAGCTCTCTTGCCGGTTCACAATTTTAATCTTTCCCATCTTCAAAACTTACCTTCTGCTTCTCTCCGCCCAGCGTTCCTGATTCCAGAAGCCACAAACTCTTGGATCTGCAGTTTTGATTATTGTTTATTTTTTTATTGAACATATTTAACTAATTTTCTGTTCTGCATGTGGGTCAGAAAAACACAACAGACTGTGACAGAAGGGTAAATGTGTCCCTCCAGAGTTGTACCTTGCCTTCTGGGATATACTCGGCCCACCATTGTTGGACATGGTTAATGAGGCAGTTGATAAAGGTTCATTTAATCCGAGTATCAATACCGCAATGATCACATTGCTTCTCAAACCTAATAAAGACCCAGCACCATGCAGTAACTACAGACCCGTCCCTCTTAAATGGGGATGTCAAACTCTATGCAAAAATACATGCAATGCGACTTGAAAGCCATTTATCCAGACTGATACATAATGAGCAGACCGGATTTATTAAAGGCAGATTGGCATCTGACAAGCTACGGCGCTTGCTACACATTATTCACGCAGCAAAGACAACTGATTCCCCGTCCTGTCTTGTCTCTCGACGCCGTAAAAGCGTCTGACAGACTGGAGTGGCTTTATCTTTGGGCCACCTTGGATAAATTTAAACTAGGTCTGCAATTTATCCAAAAGTAAAGGTTCTGTATGCTGACCCGTCTGCGATGGTGTGTACTGGTAATACTTGTTCTTCTCTGCTCCCCATACTAAGGGCCACATGTCAGGGCTGCCCCCTCGAACCGCTGGTCCATCGCACCGAGCATCGCATATCTTTATATGCGGACGATATTTTACTTTACATTGGTGACACAGGGTCCTCTTTAACACATCTACTATCCATCTTTGATCTGTTTGGCTCCATATCTGGCTATAAAATTAACTGGAGCAAGTCGTCATTGCTGCCTCTTGCCATCTGGCATCCCAGTGGGGAGCCATTTTAAATATCTTGGGATCGACATCTCTCCCTCTATATTTCTGATAGCTTCACACAACTTCCAGCCTGCATTTAGAAAAACCATTACAGGCTGGACATGATGACCAAATGTCTGATTAAAACCTGCTCTGCCAGCTCAGTGACCTCTTTCTCACTGTTTATTTAATGTCAGATGCTGGTTTTATTTTAATTATGTAAAGCACTTTGAAATGCCTGGCTGCTGAAATGTGCTAGACAAATCAAATTTGATTGATTGATTGATTTAACCCAGGGGTGTCAAACTCCAGTCCTGCTGTCCTGCAGCTTTTAGATGAGCCTCTGCTGAACCACCTGAACAGAACAATTAGGTCGTTGAGACTCTGGAGTCCTGATCTACACCAGGAGGAGGTAATCAAGCCATTTCATTCCAGTGTTTCGTACCAATGGCATATTTAAAAGCTGCAGGACAGCAGAGGTCTGGAGTTTGACACCTGGGATTTGACCTTATTGAGAAAGATTTACGACGCTGGTCAAAACTCCCAAACCCCTCCAGCCCGCGTGTAAGTAATCAGAATGGATGTCCTCCCGCGTGTTAACTTTTACTCCTCCATGATTCCTCTTTCACCGCCAAGAGGTTACTGGACAAGCTGCACTCTCTCATATCTAAATTCATTTGGATGGGAGGAAACCTCGTGTGAAAGTGAGAACACTTCAATGAGATAAAGCACTTGGGGGCTTGGGTCTACCAAATGTTAAGATGTACTTTTGGTCCTTTATGCTCCGACCTTTGGTTGAATCTTGAGGTCTCTGTTTCTTGGAAACCAATTGAAGAAAATCTATCCAAACCATACAGGCTGGAGGACTTGATATATTCTAAGATACCTCCTAATGAGACTAAATCACAATTAGGACCCATAATTTCTTCTCTTCTTAGAACCTGTCATTTAGTGCTGAATCTTACAAACACCAACCTGAAATGGCATAAACACTCTTCTATATTTAATAACTTTTCTATCCTCATTGGAAACAAGCCATTCTCCTTCCCTAGGTGGAGAGATAAGGGTGTCAATGTCCTCAAAGACCTTATGAACAACGATGGCCTACGTTCTTTGCAAACTGCGTATAATCTACCAGGTTCTATTTTTCTTTTACTTTCAGCTCAGATCGACCATGAAAGCTTACGGTGTGTCATGGGGTGTGCCGCTCCCAGCCCATCCCCTACAAGAACTTCTTGCCTCGCGGGGTCAGACACGTGGCATGGTTCCTAAATTATATCCATTTATTTCAGATCCTCAGGCTCCCTGTAGAAAATACGTGGAGGAGAGATCGTTCCTTTATGGGAGATGTAGAAATCTGCTGGGATTCAGTTTGGGAGAACCTCCACAACACATCCAAAAACCCATCGGCTTTCACTTAAACTTATCCATAGGATGTACTTGGGAAACGTCATGCTATGAAAATGATCACTTCTCCTATTTGTGACCTGTGTACACTTAAGACTCCAGGCTCTTTCATGCACATGTACTGGGATTGTCCCAGTGCGGCAGCTGTCTGGAGGCAAATATCCGCCACCTTGAGTGATTTGCTTAAAGCTGACATTCGATTATCACCATCTTTGTTTCTACTTAATGACGATTCAAACTTTCCTCAACAGAAGCTCATGCTATGGGCCTCTCTGCAGATAAGAAGATGGCAACCACAACACTTACTGCCTTGGCAACAATGACCAATTGCTTCCTGGACATCGTTATGATGGAGGGATCAGTGGCCAGGAGGCACTCGGCCAGTCAAACACGATCAGTCAAACACGATCAGTCAAACACCGATCAGTCAAACACGATCAGTCAAACACGATCAAACACTGATCAGTCAAACACGATCAGTCAAACACCGATCAGTCAAACACCGATCAGTCAAACACGATCAAACACTGATCAGTCAAACACGATCAGTCAAACACGATCAGTCAAACACGATCAGTCAAACACGATCAGTCAAACACGATCAGTCAAACACCGATCAGTCAAACACGATCAGTCAAACACGATCAGTCAAACACGATCAGTCAAACACCGATCAGTCAAACACCGATCAGTCAAACACGATCAGTCAAACACGATCAGTCAAACACCGATCAGTCAAACACCGATCAGTCAAAAACACCGATCAGTCAAACACGATCAGTCAAACACCGATCAGTCAAACACGATCAGTCAAACACGATCAGTCAAACACGATCAAACACCGATCAGTCAAACACGATCAGTCAAACACGATCAGTCAAACACCGATCAGTCAAACACCGATCAGTCAAACACGATCAGTCAAACACCGATCAGTCAAACACGATCAGTCAAACACGATCAGTCAAACACGATCAGTCAAACACGATCAGTCAAACACCGATCAGTCAAACACGATCAGTCAAACACCGATCAGTCAAACACGATCAGTCAAACACGATCAGTCAAACACGATCAGTCAAACACGATCAGTCAAACACGATCAAACACGATCAGTCAAACACGATCAAACACCGATCAGTCAGACACGATCAGTCAAACACGATCAGTCAAACACGATCAGTCAAACACCGATCAGTCAAAACACAGAAAAATACAAAGATCAGTCAAACACGATCAGTCAAACACCGATCAGTCAAACACGATCAGTCAAACACCGATCAGTCAAACACCGATCAGTCAAACACCGATCAGTCAAACACGATCAAACACGATCAGTCAAACACGATCAGTCAAACACGATCAGTCAAACACGATCAGTCAAACACGATCAGTCAAACACCGATCAGTCAAACACGATCAGTCAAACACGATCAGTCAAACACCGATCAGTCAAACACGATCAGTCAAACACGATCAGTCAAACACGATCAGTCAAACACCGATCAGTCAAACACGATCAGTCAAACACCGATCAGTCAAACACGATCAGTCAAACACCGATCAGTCAAACACGATCAGTCAAACACGATCAGTCAAACACGATCAGTCAAACACGATCAGTCAAACACGATCAGTCAAACACGATCAGTCAAACACCGATCAGTCAAACACGATCAAACACCGATCAGTCAAACACGATCAGTCAAACACGATCAGTCAAACACCGATCAGTCAAACACCGATCAGTCAAACACGATCAGTCAACACCGATCAGTCAAACACGATCAGTCAAAACAAAACACGATCAGTCAAACACGATCAGTCAAACACGATCAAACACGATCAGTCAAACACGATCAGTCAAACACGATCAGTCAAACACGATCAAACACCGATCAGTCAAACACGATCAGTCAGACACGATCAAACACCGATCAGTCAGACACGATCAAACACCGATCAGTCAGACACGATCAGCGCTTGGGATGCAGCTCATTCTTTGGTTAGAGAAAAGATGCAACATAACTCTGTAATCCTCTTAATGTGTGACTGTTAGTGATGATTTAATCTTTGCAACTGTCCACCTCCATGTTTGTTATCACTTCGAGATCCTTGGGAACAGGGCGGGGGGTCGGGGGGTCAGAGGTCACACTGCCTTTTCTATTTCTATACCTTATTCCACCCATTGTAACTATACTGTATTGTACATGTTGTTATGGATGTAAAACAATTAAAATAAAAACATTTGATAGCAAAACAGATGACTTGTTACTGAAAAAGTGGACCGACGTCAGAAAGGTGTCACTGAGAAAATAAAATATAAAAATGAACAACATACAATTAAATGAAAAGAAACAACATAAAGATGTTTTGATACTATTATACATTTCTGTTTTATAATATTGTGGTACTATTATTAATTTATCACTATTATTTATAGATTACTCCAATCCCAAGGAATGTGCCGTTAATTAGGATAATTTGTACAAAATTGTGCATGTATGCAGTTATGACATGTTACAGGAAGTGACAATAAAACTGCAAAGACCTGCAGGGACATAAACACTCAGCTTGTTGGGAGCAGTGATGGTTGTAGGGAGGAAGGATCTGCTGAAATGCCACTTTGTGCATGAAGGACGCAGCACAGAGCTGATCTCACAGCTGCTGCTCCAACATGGCGGATGATACAGGCGTCACATCTTCAGCAGCGCCCCCTGCTGTCTAGAAGACCTCAGGCTGCTCTGACCCGTCCTGTAAGGAGTATTTGAGGATATGAACAGAGGAACAAAAGAGCTGAAACATTCAGATCATTTCTGTAGGGCGGGTTAAGTTACTCCTCCTGTCACGTCCAGAGGAGTTTATGTATCGGTAATTATTGTTCAGTCAGGCGATCAGTGAATAGCAGAGGATCATCAGAGCCTCTGATGACGAAGCTTTGACTGTCTGCTGCGACGCCCCGAACATCAACACTGTAAAACCTGCACAGGAAAAACATGTCTGTGTTTTCTTTATTATTCATTTGAAATAACAAGACTTCAACCTGCAGTTATTATTTCATTTCCCACCTTCTACACTCCATATTTACATAAAAATAAGGAAAATCAACGCATTTTTTACAAACTTATCAGATCCATAATAATCACAGATAAAACATGTTTAAATGACAAATCTACATTATTACCTTTGCAGATAGGAACTCAGACCAGCAGCTGATTTATTTTTCTATTCCAGGATTTTTGGTGATTTTGCTGTGACCATAACAAAATGTCAGGTTATGAACCAGACATTTTGGTTCCGCCATCAATGCCTGAATTTAACACAGATCTGGAGTTTTAAAGGTTCAGTTTTATGTAAAATCTACTTTTTTGAGCTCTCCATCGAGTTATAATGTTTTTCTCTCATCACAAACACACCTGGCGCCTCATGCATAAAAAACTGTGCCGTTTTCAGAACGGAAACAGAGCAGCTGCTGCTCCGGCTCGCCTCCCATAAATACATAATAATATAAATTAGTATAAATACCCGGAAGTCTGCCGCCACGTGAAGCAGTAACCATGGCAACGTCCTTGTCTGAAGCAGTTTACGTATTTATAATAATAATAATTATATATTTTATTTAATGGTGCTTTGAGGGCAATTAGTGTCACCACACAAAAATAAAAATACATTTTAAATAAAACAATCAATAAATAAAAAATAAAGAGATCGAGCAAATGGCCGCCTGAACAGCAGCGCGATCTAAAGACAGACAGAGTGGGAAGTGGAGGTTTATTCTTCATGCATGTTAGAGAAACCCTTTAATCTCCATGGGAACCAGCTAGCTGCTAAACGCCTGAGCGGCCGTAGCCCCGCCTCCGAGGCGCAGCTCCTCCTCGCAGCTCCTCCATGTCTGAAACACCGTCAGCTGTTAGAGGCCAGAAAACAAATTCAGCTCAAAACAACAAACTGGACGCAAAACGAGAAACTAAGAACAATAACGAGAAATGTAATGGAGTAAAAAACAGGATTTTATTGTTAATGGAGTAAAATAATAACGTCTTTAAAAACAGCTGGTCAGAAACTGAACTCCTGTCAGGAAGTCGACCCGTTTGATTCCCGTTTTCCCAGGAAAGTTCCAGGAACTTCCAGGATTCTCACATCAAAGTTTGATCAAATTCATGTTTTCATATCAAATTATTTATGTTTCATCAAAAAGATCGTAAACATTTCTTTAAAACTTGACAGAGCCAAATATCAGATGTTGGTATAAAACACGTGACGGAGGGTTTCAGTGTTTGTGGGGGCCGTTACCATAGCAACGCCGAGTTCATGCAGACTTGCTTATTTGTTTATTACAGCAGATAGAGACAAGATAAATACACACACACACACCTTACCCTGCAGCGAAACCTGCAGCTCACAGCCAATCAGAGAGCAGAGCCACCAGGAAGGATCATCATCATCATCAGGGTGGAGCAGCTGCGTCCATAAACACATCCTGTCTGGAGATGATGATGATGATGATGATGATGATGATGATGATGATGATGATGATCGGACCGGACCGGACCGGACCGGACCGGGAACCGAACCGGCCGGTTCTCCATGCAGGCTGGACCCCGTCAGTCCTCCCTGACTCAGCGTCTCTCCTCTTCACCTGACGCTAATGACCTCCGGTGGTTTTACCTGCAGGCAAAGAACAGGGCGTCACCAACCCTGACTGAGCTGCAGTCCAACCGGTGGGACGGGTCGGACCGAACCGCGCCCGGTTCCCGGGCGGGGCGTCGCCACCAGGTATAAGAGGCTGAGCGGACCCAGAGCCAGCAGCGCACCGATCTCTCACCACTTCCTGACCAGTAGCCACTGACCACCTGCAGCGGACATGGACTTCCTGAAAAAGGCCGTCGGAGGAAACGACAATGTCGCCAAAGTTGCCGGGCAGAAAGCGGGTGAGTCTCAGATAAAACTCACTTTACTTTATTTTAAGTAAGTTTTTGTTTCTTCCTTAGTTTTAAGCTTAAGGTTAATTTGATCAGGTTAGAAACTGATGAATGTTTTAGGATTAAATATTTATATTTAGTCAGTAAAAATGAAGGAAAAAGAGAAAAGCTGATAAATTTCTAATTCACATCAGTAAAATCTGCAGCTTTATTCATCATCCGCTTTGCTTCTTATCCCTCCCAACATCAGGAAATGTGATTCCTGCTGATTCCTGTGTCCCAACAGAAACCAACATGATATTAAAGCTGCAAATTAAATTACTCATTAAAATTAATGATTATTTTACGTGCATTAGAGGAGCTGCTTTAGGAAACTTTTTGTTTCAGACGTTTCGTTCCAGAACTTTCTGGATTTGAGATCTGCGTTGCTGTCAATGACAAACCTCAACCCATAGGGTCAAAGGTCAAAGCTGCAGCTGCATCTGGTCTCTTGCTGGTTCTGACCAAACTGCCCTTTGTTCCTCAGTGTCTGAGCTAAATGAAGGAGAAGCAACAGAACCGGGTCAAAAACATTCTAAGCCTGATTTAACAGATAGGAAAAGATCCTAACAGTTAAATCAATAAAACATTTATGAAATGATCACAAAAAACAAAGAAAAGCTAAATAGCAAACATTATTTATTTATTGTTTATTTATTGACATGTTTTGGTCTTTAAATTCACTAATTCCACCATAAAATGATTCAAACTCAGCAAGAAAACCAGAATATTAATCTGAAATCCGAACAGGAAGTGGAATCGGTCATAATGTTCCTCTGAGGAGAAGATGGAGGATGAACTCTGACCTTTCAGTCTGATAGAACCGGCCCACTGTGCTCATCCTCACTGCTGCTGACGGTTTAAAATCCGGTTCAGGTGGAGCTGAAACCACCGACCTGAAAAACCGCCTGAACCTTCACCACAACATTTTCACCTTCAGGCGGCTCTCCACACAGGTGGAGCTCCACCTGGAGGGGCGGAGCTTCACCTCAGCAGGGCGGGGCTCCGCCCACTCCAGATGAAGCTCCGCCCACAGCTGAGGAAAATTCCTGTGGCTCCTTTAATTAACCTGATTTATCAGGAGGATCTTCAAGGCAGAACTCGTCTGTTGCTGCTTCTGCAGGTCAGTTTGTGGAGCAAAAGGTGGATGAGTTCGTGGGTGGAAAAAAGGGAAAAGACCAGCAGCAGCAGAAACCGCAGCAGCCGCAGCAGCCGCAGCAGCCGCAGCAGCCGCAGCAGCCGCAGCAGCCGCAGCAGCAAGGAGATGACGGATGCTTTGGTCTGGGAGACGCACTGGGGCAGGACGGACAAAATGCAGGTGAGTCGACATCATTTAACAACAAAGTTTACCTGAAACAGGTGAGGAGCCGGAGCAGGAGTTCACACCTGGAGAACACCGCCCCCTGGTGTCCACTGGGCTCCACTGACGCACCTGGAGCAGGAAGAAGACGGAGGATCAGGAGGAAACATGAGAACAAAATCAATATTTTCCTCCAGTCAGAATAACTGATGATCCAGATTTTACAGCCCTGAAGAACTTCCTGATGTTTAATCACATTATTATCATCAAAAGATTCAGAAATCAAAGAGCTGCAGAGCGTCAGAGTGACGACCTTCATTAGTTTGTTCTTATTAGAATCAATCACATTTTATCTGTACAGAACATTTCAGCAGCAAAGCATTTAAAGCCCTTTAATCATTAAAACAAAAACAGAGTAATAAACAATCAGAGAAAAATAAAATTAACAAAAAACAAGCAGAAAAAACCAAAACAAACAAAAGTAAACATAATTAAAACCTGCATCTCTTTTCCAGACTTCAGTTAAAACGCCACCAACTGGGACTTTAACCCTTAACCAGCCGCAATAATAACTTCAGTTTTATCCTCACATTGATCTGTTCTCAGCATCTGTTCAGTGATTGGATGGGGTCAAAGGTCACCTGGTGACATCGTAATGTAGAGCTGTGTATCATCCAAAGGTCAGAGGTCGGCCTGTAGTTCAGTGGTTTGATAGCTGCTGTTTCCAAAGGGAAAACACCTGAAGAGTTACTATTTGGATCAGATGGACTTTCTTAAAGGAATGTGAGGGTCGGAACCGCAGCTTCACTGACTCATCATTTCTTCTAGGGTTTTATAGTGAAGCAGCTGAAAGTGGGTCATTTTTCCTGCATGTTTTGTTTGGGCCCAGCTTTGGTTCTGGCTTTGGAGCCGATGTGCAGATTAATCCTCTGATCTTTTGAATTTTCTCTGAGAAGAAACTGAAAACTTGTTGCAGGCATTAGATGGGAGTTCAGGTGGTAACGTCATAGGAGGGTTTGTGAGCCTGTCACCAGTAGCACATAAAGCTCGAGCTTTAATGGTTTTGTTTATGACATCTGCAAAGAAAGCCTTGAGTGATAGTTACGTAGACTTTCCTTGTAGATGTCATAATAAACGTGAAGTTGAGTTTTACGCCATCTCCGTTCGGCCCTACAGCAGAGTTGTCTAGCAGATTGAACTGTTTGTGCTTTTCTCCATGGAGATTTCTTCCTACCAGACACAACCTTCACTTTAATGGGGGCAGTGAAATCAGTGATTTCTGAAACTTTAGACTGAAAATCATCCACCAACTTATCTACATCATTACAGCTTGAGGTGAGGAAGAGGAGCAGATTTGATGAAATGTTTCTGCTGTTTCCTGTGAGACGTTTTGTGATGGCAGCTGTTTGTCCAAGTGGGTTAACGGATAAAGAACTTTCAAAGATAACAGGAAGTGATGCAACAGGCGACATCAGTTACAGAGACACTGAAAATATTCACACCCTGACTGATTTGTCTAGATTGTTCTTTTTATCAGTGGTACAATAAACCCGGCCGGTTCCAAAGAATGGACCTGGTTCTAAGTGGACCTGGTTCTTAGTGGACCTGGTTCTAAGTGGACCTGGTTCTAAGTGGACCTGGTTCTAAGTGGACCCGGTTCTTAATGGACCTGGTTCTTAGTGGACCCGGTTCTAAGTGGACCTGGTTCTAAGTGGACCTGGTTCTAAGTGGACCCGGTTCTAAGTGGACCTGGTTCTAAGTGGACCTGGTTCTTAGTGGACCCGGTTCTAAGTGGACCTGGTTCTAAGTGGACCTGGTTCTAAGTGGACCTGGTTCTTAGTGGACCCGGTTCTTAATGGACCTGGTTCTTAGTGGACCCGGTTCTAAGTGGACCTGGTTCTTAGTGGACCCGGTTCTTAATGGACCCGGTTCTAAGTGGACCCGGTTCTAAGTGGACCTGGTTCTTAGTGGACCCGGTTCTTAGTGGACCTGGTTCTTAGTGGACCTGGTTCTTGGTGGACCCGGTTCTTGGTGGACCCGGTTCTTGGTGGACCCGGTTCTTTATGGACCCGGTTCTAAGTGAACCTGGTTCTTAATGGACCCGGTTCTTAATGGACTTGGTTCTTGGTGGACCTGGTTCTTAGTGGACCCGGTTCTTAATGGACTTGGTTCTTGGTGGACCCGGTTCTTTATGACCCGTTTTCAGGTCTGGTTTCTGCTTGTCCTCAGCTGGTGGTCTGAAGGACATGGCCGCCGGACTGTTCAAGTAGGAGCCTGGAGGACGGAGCCTTCATCGTCTCCACCATCTTCATCATCAGCCTGGGACGTTTCTGAGCTCTCCTACCTGATCATCTTTCTTCCTGTTTTAAACCCAGTAAGCCTCCCAGCGTCTTACTGGGAGCTTTAACTGGTTTAATAAATTTACTGGTTTGTTGTTTTCTGTAACCAATAAACTGTCAAATTAAATATATTCAAGCATAAAACTGATTTCTGATGTGGTTATTGCTGTTTGATGTTCTGTTTGGTAAAAACTGAACTGAATAAATAGTTTTTCACGCCTCAGGTTTTCTCTCCAGACATGCTAACGGTAGCTCAGCCTGCTATTGGTGCTCCTCCTGCTTTCCAGCACACTAGATTTCTAAATGTGCAGAAAGTAACCCAACTCAGAAACCAAATCCATCTTCCTGATCTACTGGCGAATCCTCAGCTGGATCCTTCCATGGATTAACCACTGCAGCCAGCCGCTGGTTTCCAGTAACATGTGGATGAACTGGCTGTTCTTCTCATGTCTCACTGGTCCAAACCTGGACCAGTTTCTGTTACTCCTGGGAGACTGGAAGTACATCCCATAATGTTTGCACACCAGGCACTAAGAGGATCGTAATGTTGAATCACAGAGACTGTAAAGGTGATTTGAACCAGTCAGTCATTAAACCACCAGGGAGGAAAATATCCTGGGATCTTTCTGGGAATCTAGTAAACATAAGAAAACTTACAATGATAATAACTATTTCATTGTTAACTAATAGATTTCTTATGTAACAGGAGCACTTTTGTTAGTATAGAAATATAGTCCTAGAAGCAGAAGCAGAATGATGAATCCGTCTGAAACCCGTCATCAGCAGGACGAACTCAGCAAAGTCTGTTTAATAAAACAAAAACTATAAACCTTTAACCCTAATTACAACTGGCAGATGTCACTGAAGGGGTTTATTATAAAGAACGGTTCACTTGTTAGCTTATAAGAAAACAATGTAAAAATGATAAATGTTCTTTTTTATTCTT
>NC_088844.1:31190590-31260590 GCF_904066995.2 Poecilia reticulata | reverse complement strand
CTGTTTATCAGTACTGGGTTCTGGTTCTGAGCTGCACCGATTGCAGGTTTCTGGCCGATCACTGATCTTTATAAAGTCCAACCTGCCGACTCAGTTCAGCGGCTGGTTTAGTTTTGCTCAGGTGGACAGATCAGCCGGTCGCCGAACTCCCAGAATTAACACCTGAAGACGAGATTAACAGGATTTCTGATGCTGATCTGGACGCCATGTTTCTACGCAGAAACGCCTGGTGCTGCTTCCTCAGGTGTTAAAGTTCTGATGAGGAGGAACCAGAAGTGAAGATCTCTGAGCTTTTCATTTCTTTTAAAAAGCTGAATCTCCATAGAAACATGTGGAAACAGATTTATTTCAATGAACTCCTGCAGAAAATCTGAAACACGGTTCGGTCAGGCGGTGCTTCAGGCGGTGCTTCAGGCGGTGCTTCAGGTGGTGCTTCAGGCGGTGCTTCAGCTTCAGGCGGTGCTTCAGGTGGTGCTTCAGCTTCAGGCGGTGCTTCAGGTGGTGCTTCAGGCGGTGCTTCAGGTGGTGCTTCAGGTGGTGCTTCAGCTTCAGGCGGTGCTTCAGGTGGTGCTTCAGGTGGTGCTTCAGGCGGTGCTTCAGGCGGTGCTTCAGCTTCAGGCGGTGCTTCAGGTGGTGCTTCAGCTTCAGGCGGTGCTTCAGGTGGTGCTTCAGGTGGTGCTTCAGGTGGTGCTTCAGGCGGTGCTTCAGGCGGTGCTTCAGGCGGTGCTTCAGGTGGTGCTTCAGGCGGTGCTTCAGGCGGTGCTTCAGGCGGTGCTTCAGGTGGTGCTTCAGGTGGTGCTTCAGGTGGTGCTTCAGGCGGTGCTTCAGGTGGTGCTTCAGGCGGTGCTTCAGGCGGTGCTTCCGGTGGTGCTTCAGGTGGTGCTTCAGGCGGTGCTTCAGGCGGTGCTTCAGGTGGTGCTTCAGGTAGTGCTTCAGGCGGTGCTTCAGGTGGTGCTTCAGGTAGTGCTTCAGGCGGTGCTTCAGGTAGTGCTTCAGGCGGTGCTTCAGGTGGTGCTTCAGGCGGTGCTTCAGGTGGTGCTTCAGGTAGTGCTTCAGGTGGTGCTTCAGGTGTGCTTCAGGCGGTGCTTCAGGTGGTGCTTCAGGTAGTGCTTCAGGTGGTGCTTCAGGTAGTGCTTCAGGTGGTGCTTCAGGCAGTGCTTCAGGCGGTGCTTCAGGCGGTGCTTTAGGTGGTGCTTCAGGCGGTGCTTCTCCTTCTTCAGGTCAGTTGTTCACATGCAGACGTTTCCTCTCCAGGTTGTTTCAAGGTCAGAAACACTTTATTGATCTTAAGCTGCTTGTTCTGAGCAGCATGTGGCTGTTCTGCATCGTCCACACAGCAGCTCCGATAGTCACTCTCTCCATGTGGCTGGCACAGAGCGATCCGATCCGGAGCCTCGAAGCAGTGGATTCATTATGTCTGCAGACCAGGAGAAGAACCTCTGGTGGTAAAACTGGATGTTTGTGTTGCAGGAGACATAGTGGAGGATGCGGTGAAGGGCGCGCTGGGCATCAAGGACAAAGAGGACAAGAAGAAGGGAGGATTCATGTCCAACAAAGGAAACAAAGGCAAGGAGGAGAAGAAGAAGGATGGAGATAAAGGATTTTTCTCAAAGGTCTTTCACAAAGATGATCATAAAGACGAGGGGTTGAAGAAGACGAGCGGCTTCCAGGGCCTTTTTTCTGAGGGGGGCGGAGCCATGGAGGGGGGCGGAGCCATGGAGGGGGGCGGAGCCATGGGAGGAGGTGAAGAGGCCGGAGGAAGCCCAGGCCAGACTGTAGCCGTGTCTGACAGAGGTACGTATGAGGAACAGGAAGCTCAGATCCATGATTCTCTCCCAGTCCGTCTCCCAACACGTCAGTCGGTTCTGGTGCTGAGGATCCAGACCCACGCAGACGTCCTGCATGTCTTCAGGTGTCCAGCACTCTCAGGTTGTCTCCAGGGGACAGACCAGTCCATCAAACTGGAGATCCTCTGAAGGTCTTTGCCCTCAGTTTGCTCCAGCAGCCAACCTGAGGTAAACCAGGGAACTTTAAACTCTGGGTGGTTTAAGTTCCCACGGTTCCTCTGGGAACTTGAAACAGAGTCTGGAGCTGAGGCTGATTTTAAACCACCAGATCACCAAACAGCAGAACCAGGACGAGCTCTGGGTCTGGACCCATCAGAACCTGGTACCAGCAGTTAAATCACTGCACAGGTTGATCAGCAACTAATAGATTTAAAAGGTGATGAACTAGAGGTGTAGAAAATCTTTAATTTGTTGACATATTTCAAATTGTTTTTGATTTTTTTTTATTTAAACATTTTCCACATGTGTTAATCTGTTAATCTAATTAGATTACAAACCTGCAGTTTGGCTAATCTGGACTAAACTGTTTAATTATAAGAATAAAAGTTTATTTGTGATTCATCTTGGAGGGAAACGTTGAAGCAGAAACCAGAGCCTGTTTGACCAGCAGGGGGCGCCACAGACTCAACACATCATCTACTCAGCATCTGTTTAATCTAGTTCTACTTCAGGGGTTCTCAACCTGCGGCTCTGGAGCCAAAAGTGGCTCCCGGACCTTCTGCACTGGCTCTTCTGAACTAAAACCAAATTACTTGTTTTCTGTAGAAACAAACCATAAACAACATGTGGAAATTTTGGATTTTTCTGAGAGAAAACACTTTCCAGCTGCTCAACATTCTGTTGGCTGGTGACCACAAAGCAGCCAATCAGGAGCAGCTTTCATCTTCCTTCACACTGATTGGCTGAAACTCCCAGAAATAAAATGGTGGATCTTTGAAAATAAAAAAATTCTTAAATATTTATTTTATTAAATTGGATCCATTTTGTGTCTACAAACTGTTTCAGTGGACAGTAAATATTCTTTATTAGTTTTTATTCCTGCTTGTGGAAATGACTGATTTATTTTTCAGACCTGCTGGATGATCTGGTGGAGGTGGCAGAAGAAACGTCTACGACCTGAGCCTTCATCATCATCATCATCATCATCATCATCATCATCATCATCATCATCATCACCATCATCACCATCATCATCACCATCATCATCATCATCATCATCACCATCATCATCATCTTAATGGTTTTCTGCTGTTTTTTCTTCCAAAATGGAAATTATTAAAGGAATAAAAATGTTTTAATGAATTTTATCCTGATCTTTATTTCAATTTAGCTTCTTTAACTCAACAAATACTAAACAGTCATAAGATCTGAACTCAGGTCAGTTAAAATAATTTAATACAGAAATAGTAATAATAAACCTGCACACACCTGGAGGAGCCTGTAAGCTCCGCCCACCAGGTGGGTTCTTCACTGGGTCGGAACCTGAAGGTCCAGCAGAGTGAAGTCCTGACTGAGGGGGACGCTGTTCTGGTCGCACAGGAAGTGGCTCCGCACCGTGATGACCACCCACTTCCTGGGAAGAGCCAGCAGCGCCTGCAGCTTCTCCGCCGCCACCTGGACGTGTCGCACCTGAGAACCTGGAGCTGGAGGAGAGGAAAGGGCCGGGTCAGAACCGGGTCAGAACCGGGTCAGAACCGGGTCAGAACCTCACCTGAGACCTGAGCGTCTCACCTGCGCTGCGCTGGAGTCGGTCCGGAGGAGCTTGGAGGATCTTCTGCAGAGGAACCGGAGGAACCCGGACCGTGAGGTGGGGGGAGCCGCGCCCACTCACCGTCAGCACACCTGGCCTGAAACACAGAGATGATGTCATCAGGTGGTGACGTAAGCGGTGACATCAGCAGTGATGTCGGCGGTACCTGTAGAAGCGGCGCAGGGCGGTGAGCGGCAGGCAGGCGTAGCACGGCGTGTAGATCCCGTTGCGGTCCGTGTCCAGCTCGGCGGCGCAGCGGCCACAGCCGGTGTAGGTGATGTCACCGCTCAGCGCCGCCAGGAGGCCGGCCCGCGGCGTGGAGCCGTCCAGAACCGGCTGCGCTGGGTTCTGGGAGGGCGGAGCCTCCTGGAACTGGAAGCTGAGCACCTGGACTCTGAGCTCCACCTCACCTGCAGCAGAACGGAGAGGCTTCGTATTCAGTCCGTTCAGGGTTCTGACCCAGTTCTGGCATGGTTCCGGTTCTGACGGGCCGGGCCCGACTCACCGCTGTACTTCTGGGACAACAGCGTGTCTACATCCAGCTCCAGAGCCGTGCCGCTCGGCCCTGGACGGCGCCACGCTCGCAGGAAGTCCAGCGCCTGGCGGTCTGTCGGGTCCAGAACCCGGACCGAGCTCCAGGGGGTGGAGTGCAGCTCTGTGAGGTCGGAGGTCAAACCCGCCCTCACCAGGAGAACTCTGAAGTCCCACACAGCTTCTGAGGGCAGAAAAATGAACAGAACCTCCTGATCCGGTCCAGGGTTCTGACCCAGACTGGATCAGCCCAGTGCTCCCAGCTCACCTGGTTCTACATAAAGCTGGGCCTTAAGTCATTCTGTGACCTTTGACCCCTCGTACCTTTGTGTCTGCTGAAGCGGGACAGCCAGTCCATGGCTGCCCCCCACAGCAGCAGCGCCCCCTGCTGGCCGCCCGGCTGCTGCACCGTCAGAACCGCCTTCATCTGGACCGCCGAGCGGTTCCGAGACTCGGCCTCGTCTCTCCACTCTGACAGAAACACCAGCAGCTACATGGTAATGTTATAACACTATAATAACACAGCAATAATCCAGTTGTATCTTAATAACAATAATAATAACCTGATGCCATAATATTAATGCTTCTTTAAGTTTCTGCTCTGATGATCTGCCACCAGGAAGTCGGATCAAAAATACAAGATTATCATAAAATACTGAAAATAACTGAAGAGCTGAAACCAGAACACATTATTTTAGTTTCCTGGTAACTGGACAAAGTTCCTGAGAGGAAGTTGGCGGCCATGTTGCTTCATGATGTTGATGTTTGTTCAGGAATAAATCCGGCAGCACCCTGCTAGGAGTCGGGACGTTTCACCTGTGAGCCTCACCTGGATCAGGTACGTTAGCTAACATGCAGCCCGCTGGCCCCGCCCCCTGCCAGCGACAGGCTCACCTGAGCTGATGTGAGAGTGCGTGACTCGCAGCAGAGCGTGAACCAGCGTGTTGACCCGCAGCGACCTCAGGGTGGCGTAAGGGAGCCGGTTCAGATCCTGCTGGGGCCGACTGGGGAGGGACACCAGCAGGGGGCGCCGCTCCCTGACGAAACCGCACAGAGAACGGAGAGCGCAGGCGCTAACCTGCTGGCTAACTGGAGAGAGAGAGAGACAGAGAGGTAGACACCTGGGCAAAGGAGGCTGCTGACTGGCTGCTGATTGGCTGCTGATTGGCTGCTGACTGTCTGCTGATTGGCTGCTGACTGTCTGCTGACTGTCTGCTGATTGGCTGCTGACTGTCTGCTGTCTGCCTGCTGACTGGCTGCTGATTGGCTGCTGACTGTCTGCTGTCTGCCTGCTGATTGGCTGCTGACGTACCTGGCGGTGAGGTGGAGGCGTGTCCCAGGTTCAGCAGTTTGCTGGAGAAGGTGGACTGGAGGACAGTCTCTGCTCTCCACCTGTCCTCCCTCACCTGCAGTCCTGCAGCACAAACACACCTGAGATCAAACCGACTCCAGAACCGGCCTCTCGGGTCCGGTACCAGTGTGTGTGTGTGTACCTGTGATGAGCAGAACCTCTCCAGGACTCACGGTCAGTACCCAGAAGGCCGCTCTCCTCCACAGCACCACCTTCATCTCAGCTCCTGATTGGTCCGTCACCACCATGGAGGCCAGAGGAACGCGGCTTCCTGCTGATGGACCCGACCGCACCTTCAGCCAGACACGGATCAGAACACGACCAGAACACGATTAGAAAGCTTGTTAGTTTGCAGCGCTAACCACAGCTGAGGAACTTTTCATGTTTTCATTCCTGTTGGACACCTGGACTCACCTGGACCTCCTTCAGATGGCATGGGTGGACCACCACCACCAGGACAGAGTACCTGCGTCCCACCTGGTCGCACCTGTCCAGACGGGTGGTGGAGGTGGAGCTCTCTGGTGCTGCAGACGTCGACTCCTCTGAGGGTCGTGGTTTCTTGCTGCAAGGGGGCGATGTGGGGGGCGTCTTGGGGTCAGACTCCTGAGAGCAGAGGACGCCGTCTGCGGTGACCTCCATGATGACCCCACCTTGCTCCGCCCTGGAGGCCGGACAGGTGTGGCTGAACAGCTCCATGGAGTCTCCAAGAGATGAGGCGGCCAGGCTGAACAGCTCAGGGGTGCTGGAGGAGCCAGACAGGGGGCTGACAAGGGGAACGGGCGGAGCTTTGTCTGTGGTGGGCGGTGCTTCGTCTGGGCTGGGCGGGGCTTCGTCTGTGGTGGGCTGGGCTTTGTCTGGGGTGGGCGGTGCTTTGTCTGTGGTGGGCGGGGCTTCATCTGGGCTGGGCGGGGCTGTGTCTGGAATGGGTGGAGCTTCGCCTGGGATGGGCGGGGCTTTGTCTTTGGTGAGTGCTGATTGGACGGCGTGTCTTCCTCTCAGGATCAGGGCCTGGCTGAGAGTCCAGGTGCTGAGGAACTGGGTTCTGGTGGACGGAGGCTGCTGCTCTGGTTCTGGTTCTTGTTGAGCTATAGGGAAACAGCGGTCCAGGTACTCCTGGACCGAAGCAGAACACAGATCCTCCCCAGAACCACCTGAGTCTCCCTCTGTCCTCAGAGCTCCGGCTTCAGACGAAAGTCCTCCATCTCCATCGGATCGTCCTCTAGCAGACCCTGTGGCCCGACCCGGTTCCGGTTCTGTTGGATTCTCCTTTCTCTGATCCTCATTCCCAGGAACATCTGAAAGGACAGGATCATCATTCAGGATCCATTTGGGTTCGACCCAAAGAACCAGCAGCAACTGGCAGCTGGTCCATTTAGCTTCGGAACGGAACCAGAACGGGTCGGATCGGGTCCCACAGACAGAACACAGGAAGAACTCTTGAATCCCTAAGTGGGATTAAACCCGCCTCACCTGCAGTGGGTCGGAGACGGCCCGCCCTCCAGGTGAGCTCCAGGTGTCTCCATCCTGTAGGATGCTCTTCCTCCTCCTCCTCTTCCTCCATCCTAGGTGAAGGAGGAAGAGGAGGAGGAGGAGGAGCACCGAGGAAGATGTGGATCTTTGGCCGCTGATGCATCGTGTCCACTGAGGAGACAAACAGAACCAGAACCAGTCAGACCCGAACCATTTGGGTCATAAGGTCAAACATGTTTTTTCTGGATGCTTTTATTATGAAGGGACAGAAAACCAGCAGCTGGTCATTTAATTCTGGTTGGTCAAGAGGTCAAGGGTCATCAGAGGAACACTTGTTCTGATGGGTTTGTAGAACCGGGCCTTTGGGACTGTGCCTGCTGCAGTTCCCAGTCTGACCAGCAGGCGGCAGAGTGAGCTGATAATGCTGCTGATATATCATCAAATATTGATGATAAAAAAATTAAGCGAATTAATTCAACATCGGGATAAAAATAACTACATTTATTTATAAATCACATAAAATGTTCACCTCAAGGTTGTTTAGGAGACAAATCCCGCTTTTCCACCGAGCCAGGCCGGGCCGAGCCGGGCCGGGCCGAGCCGAGCCGAACCGGTGGAAAAGGGGCATAAAGATCCAGTTCATACCCAGATATACAGAACATAACAAATCAATCCAATCACATTCAGGGAATATTCTAAATAATATACAGTTCGATCTGAATTATAATAAACAGTCAGATTTTAGTGGTCTAATGGAGAGAACTCTGGGTCAGACAGCTTCTAGAATCAGAACCGACCCGGAACCAGAACCAGAACCAACCTAGAGCATTCAGCTAATGTGGAAGATCCATCCACTGGGTCGTCACACTGCAGTTTATTTCCTAATCTGGATTTAAATTTAGGTTTAAACTTTTTACTCTGACAGTTAGTTTGCTGCTGGACCAATCATTTGTTCTGGTTCCTAAAACAGCCAAAGGAGGCGAAGAAGAAGAAGAATCTGCTGTATTTTTACAGCAGATTAAAGGTTCAATCAGCCCATCTGTCTCATAGTTTGAGTCTGTTTCTTTTTTTTATGTGTTCTCTAATCAGTTACTTTGCAGATTAATAACGTTTAGCTAATAGTTTTAATGTTTCCTTAAAAGTAAACACAACTTTATGGTTGCTGCTTGTTCATACTTTACAGGTGAATTGACCTGTTAAAGCCCTGATCAGATGACATATTGGACACACAGGTGAAGGTTTTAACAGCGATGTTTTTACCTGGAGGAATGCGCTGCAGGGAAATATTCAGGAAATGTTCTCCACGGAGAATCTGCCTTCAGCAATGTGTTGTTTTTATTAAGAGGATCCTGAAGGGAGTGTCGCCCTGGGCAAAAAGCCAAAAACCTGTCAAAACGTCCCACAGCTGAAAAGACTGTAAACAACATAATTTAAAGGCTAAATGTTGAAATGAACCATAGTCTGAAATATTATACAGCAGGGGTGTCCAAAGTGGGTCCAGGAGGCCCACGGTGGGTCCAGGAGGCCCAAGGTGGGTCCAGGAGGCCCAAGGTGGGTCCAGGAGGTCCAAAGTGGGTCCAGGAGGCCCACGGTGGGTCCAGGAGGCCCAAGGTGGGTCCAGGAGGCCCAGAGTGGGTCCAGGAGGCCCAAGGTGCGTCCAGGAGGCCCAAGGTGCGTCCAGGAGGCCCGGCATCCTGCATGTTTTAGTCTCTCCCTGGTTTAACGGATCAAATGAGGCTCGTTAGAGGCCTCAGGGGAACATCGACAAGCTGAAAAGGTTGTTAAACCAGGAAGAGAACTAAAATGTGCATGATCCCGGCCCTCCAGGACCGACTTTGGACACCCCTGTTATACAGCATCTGGGTTTTATTATATAATGAACATTTGTTTTGAAAGTTTTCCCGGAAGTACGTGTAGTCTAAACGCTTGCTAGTATTAAACTATTTTACGCTGCTAATAGAACTTAATTATAGGAGTCTAACTTGATTGAAACCTTCGTAACAGACTGATATCTGCTGTATCTGTGTGATTCACTCACTGGTTAAGCCGTAATGATCAGTTTTCTTCGCTGTTTCTACTGTTCGTGTTGAGCTAAGCTAACGGCTAGCCGCAGCAGCTCCCGCCCGGCGCGCCCTTTAAATGATCGCGTGCCAGCTTCAGTTTATTTGGCTCGCGGCGGCTGCTGACAGGAAGGGGCGGCGGGAAGGAGGAGCCGCCGCTGCCGGGGCAGACTCTCCGCTTCGGCGGCTCCATTTCCTGGACCTCCTTCCACCAGCTCACCCGCAAAATGTACCGAAACCTGGGAGAACTGTTGACCCGGGGAGCGGGCGGTATCCTGGCCTCCGCCGCCGACTCGGCGCTGCCGGCGTCCGCCTCGCTGCTGCGGTACCGCGGCTACAGCCAGGCCGCAGCCCGGGGCGACGACCCGAACTTTTTCACCATGGTGGAGGGCTTCTTCGACCGCGGAGCCGCGATCGTGGAGGATAAGCTGGTGGAGGACCTGAGGACCCGGGAGACCCCGGAGCAGAAGCGGAAGAGAGTCCGCGGGATCCTGCGGATCATCAAGCCGTGTAACCACGTCCTGAGCGTCTGCTTCCCGATCCGGAGGGACAGCGGCGAGTGGGAGGTGATCGAGGGCTACCGGGCTCAGCACAGCCAGCACCGGACGCCCTGCAAGGGAGGTGAGATCCGAACCGGACCGGACCGGACCAGCATGTAGAGCAGAGTCCAGCTGCAGGAGGAGGAAGTTTAAATATGAATCATAATGATGATAAACGATCCCCGCTGCTGGTTAAATTCATCCTGAAAAGTTCAGATTTGCTTTAAATATGGATATAAATATGATCTTTGTTTATTGTTACACGTTTCATTATTTTAAGGTCATTTTTTCACAATGAAAGAGCAACACTGAAGAAAACAGCAAGGACCAGCAGAACCACTGGGTCCGGTCCAGTCTGGTTCTGAGTCCTGTGTATTAAAACCCAAACAGATCAATCAGAACCAGAACTTGCAGGCTGGTACCGTTCAGCCTAAAGGAACCCTGTCAGCCAGGACAGAGTGCAGAACCAGCAGGTCAAAGGTCACACAGGAGGGATGGTTCTGGTTCCAGTAGAAACCGGTTCTGGTTCTGTTTCAGGGATCCGGTACAGCACCGAGGTGTCTGTGGACGAGGTCAAGGCTCTCGCCTCCCTGATGACCTACAAGTGCGCCATCGTGGGTCGGTACCACACACACACACACTCACACAGACCGGACCTGAACCGGGCCTAACCAGAACCGCCTGCTGTTCCAGATGTTCCGTTCGGTGGAGCCAAAGCTGGAGTGAAGATCAACACCAAGAACTACACGGTGAGCAGGTCCGAGCGACCGACCGGGTTCTGACAGAACCGGACCGGTACCGTTTACGTTCTGGTGTTTTTCAGTCAAACAGACGTTACAGACCGGCTCTGAAGGAGAAACGGAGTCTGGGTCGGTTCTGGAGCAGAAACAGAACCGGGCTTTGATTATTAATTAATTTGTAATCAGGATAAATTTTCCAGCTGTGATAAAAAGTTAAACTGATTAATAATCAATAATAATCGTTTATTCAGAGCTTTTCACTGAACAGGCAGATCAGATTTAAACTTGACTAAATATTAAAGAAAGTGACCCGAATCCCGTTTATTACTGAAGTAACAAAACAAAAGGCCTGCAGCGAGAGGCGGAGTCACCTGGACGGCTCACCTGGTCGGGTCACCTGGACGGGTCACCTGGACGGGTCCAGTCCATCGCAGGGCAACACAGAGACACACGTAGGGAGAGCTTAGAGAGGCCAGTTAACCTGACATGTTTCTGAACTGGGAGGAACCCGGAGAAAGACCCGGGCCGGGAATCAAACCCACGACCTTCTGCTGCAACAGTGCCACCCACTGCACCACGGTGCAGCCCCTATTATATTATGATTATGATGAAGCGTGTCGTTGGGTCAGAGGGGAACCGGTCCTGGAGGGCCGGGATCATGCACATTTTAGTTCTCTTCCTGGTTTAACAACCTTTTCAGCTTGTCGATGTTCCCCTGAGGCCTCTAACGAGCCTCATTTGGTCCGTTAAACCAGGGAGAGACTAAAACATGCTGGATGCCGGGCCTCCTGGACCCACCGTGGGCCTCCTGGACCCACTTTGGGCCTCCTGGACCCACTCTGGGCCTCCTGGACCCACTTTGGGCCCCCTGGACCCACTCTGGGCCCCCTGGACCCACCCTGGGCCCCCTGGACCCACACTGGGCCCCCTGGACCCACACTGGGCCCCCTGGACCCACTTTGGGCCCCCTGGACCCACTCTGGGCCTCCTGGACCCACCCTGGGCCCCGTGGACCCACTTTGGGCCCCCTGGACCCACTTTGGGCCCCCTGGACCCACTCTGGGCCTCCTGGACCCACCCTGGGCCCCCTGGACCCACCTTGGGCCCCCTGGACCCACCCTGGGCCTCCTGGACCCACTCTGGGCCTCCTGGACCCACCCTGGGCCCCCTGGACCCACACTGGGCCCCCTGGACCCACCCTGGGCCCCCTGGACCCACACTGGGCCCCCTGGACCCACACTGGGCCCCCTGGACCCACTTTGGGCCCCCTGGACCCACCTTGGGCCTCCTGGACCCACCTTGGGCCTCCTGGACCCACCCTGGGCCCCCTGGACCCACACTGGGCCCCCTGGACCCACTTTGGGCCCCCTGGACCCACACTGGGCCCCCTGGACCCACACTGGGCCCCCTGGACCCACTTTGGGCCCCCTGGACCCACCTTGGGCCTCCTGGACCCACTTTGGGCCCCCTGGACCCACCCTGGGCCTCCTGGACCCACTCTGGGCCTCCTGGACCCACCCTGGGCCCCCTGGACCCACACTGGGCCCCCTGGACCCACACTGGGCCCCCTGGACCCACACTGGGCCTCCTGGACCCACTTTGGGCCCCCTGGACCCACTCTGGGCCTCCTGGACCCACCCTGGGCCCCCTGGACCCACCTTGGGCCTCCTGGACCCACTCAGGGCCTCCAGGACCCACTCTGGGCCCCCTGGACCCACTTAATAAAAACAACACATTGCTGAAGACAGAACCGACCTGGAGGTTCTGAACTGGTTCTGGACTCCAGCTCAGTGGTACCAGTTGTAGTCTGATGGAGAATCTTCCTCCAGAACCAGTACAGAACCGGGCCACCCACAAGCTAAACCAAGGCATGTCTGGGTCAGGGCGGGTCGGAACAGCCCGGTTCTGGTCCAGTCCAACCAGTTCCACTGTGGAGACGCTGAATAAACCCACTGGACCGGTTCAGATGCACAGCAGGGGGCGCTGCAGCAGAGCAGAAAGAACCAGAGAGTCGGATATTAAAATCGATGGATTGATCGGTGATCGATTGGAACTTAGAGACTCTAGAGACCCAAAACTGAACAAACATTTTATATTAAATTTAAAAACATTTTTAGTTTTTGTTTCATATTCTGGAAAATAATCTATTAATCACCTTTTGTTCCACTTATTAATCAGTTAATCAATAATTTATCCTTAGAGCAAATGTTCACTAGAGAAATTATTTAATTCAATAAACATGTTTATTCCTTAATCGATCGTTACTAAGTAAGCGAACTGTTAGTTACAGACAAACAGGATGTCTTAATCAGGATTCTGGACGGGTTAATCTGGACCAGAACCATTCAGAACCTTCCTCTGGTCCAATCTCCGTTTCCAGGACAGTGAGCTGGAGAAAATCACCAGGCGGTTCACCATCGAGCTCGCCAAGAAGGGATTCATCGGTGAGGAAGCCAACTTCCTGTTCATAAGCCCCGCCCACCTCACAGACGGGGTCAGTAGTTCTGTCCGACCCGGCTGGTTCTGACCCTCCGTGTGGTTCTGCAGGGCCCGGTATTGACGTTCCGGCTCCGGACATGAGCACCGGGGAGCGGGAGATGTCATGGATCGCCGATACCTTCGCCACGACCATGGGACACTACGTGAGTCTGGGCCGGAACCAACTGACCCGACCCTGGTTCTGACCCGACCCTGGTTCTGACCCGTCTGCCCCTCCTCAGGACATCAACGCCCACGCCTGCGTGACGGGGAAGCCCATCAGCCAGGGCGGGATCCACGGCCGGATCTCTGCGACGGGCCGCGGCGTTTTCCACGGCATCGAGAACTTCATCAACGACGCGTCCGTCATGAACCGGGTCGGGCTGGCGCCGGGCTTCCAGGACAAGACCTTCGTCATCCAGGTACGGCCGGCACCGCCCGGCCCGGTGGTCCGGCGTCTCCGCTCTGAGCCAATCAGCTGCTCCTCTGCTCGCAGGGCTTCGGGAACGTGGGCCTCCACTCCATGCGCTACCTGCACCGCTTCGGCGCCAGGTGTGTGGGCGTGGCCGAGATGGACGGCAGCATCTGGAACCCGCGCGGCATCGACCCCAAGCAGCTGGAGGACTACAAGCTGGTGGGTGGCGCCCCCCGCAGGCCGCGCTCTGGTCCAGAACCGCGCCCTAACGCTGCTCCCGTCTCCAGGCCAACGGGACCATCGTGGGGTTCCCGGACTCAACGCCGTACGAAGGCAGCCTGCTGGAGGCCGACTGCGACATCCTGATCCCCGCCGCCAGCGAGAAGCAGCTGACGCAGCGCAACGCGCACCGCGTCAAGGCCAAGGTACCGGCAGAACCGGGCCACAGGCCGACTGGATTCTGGTCCGTCTGGTTCTGACGCTGTAGCTGCAGGTTTCCTGTTTTAAAGGGAAATGACCGTTTTACTGATTTTTCCCATAAATATTAAAACATAGTAATTAAAAAAATAGTTACACTGTAAAAAATGAACAGCAATATTTGGGTTTATTTAACAGGACATGGAGAAACATGAGGGAGTTGAGGGTTGAACCTGTTGAACGTTTATTTAGATTATGTTGGAAATGACTGGGTTTGGACCGGGCCTGGTTCTGGTTAGTCAGTGGTTCACTGGAGGTTCTGTTGGAGTTCTGATAAACCCGTCTGACGCTGGAGGTCAGCTGTTCTTCTGGGTCGGATCCAAAAGTTTCTCTGGGTTTAAATCCAAAACTTGACAAGTTTTGGATTTAACCGGGTCAGAAACCTGGTTCTGACCCGGTTTCTCTCTGGTTCTGACAGATCATTGCAGAGGGAGCCAACGGGCCGACCACGCCTGAGGCGGACCGGATCTTCCTGGAGAGGAACATGCTGGTGATCCCGGTCAGTGGGGGGTCTGGTTCTGTTCTGGTTTTTGGTTCTGGTTCTGGTTCTGGTCTGAGCTGCGGTGTCGTACCCAGGACATGTACCTGAACGCGGGGGGCGTCACCGTGTCGTACTTTGAGTGGCTGAAGAACCTGAACCACGTGAGCTACGGCCGGCTCACCTTCAAGTACGAGAGGGATTCGAACTACCACCTGCTGAGTCAGCGCCACGCTCTTCTTCATCATCATCATCATGGTGGTTCTGGTTCTGACCGACCCGTTTCTCCTCAGTGTCCGTCCAGGAGAGTCTGGAGAGGAAGTTTGGAAAACTGAACGGCTCCATTCCAGTCGTTCCCACCTCTGAGTTCCAGGACCGGATCTCCGTAAGTATTCACACCCAGCAGAAAGTATTCACACCCAGCAGAAAGTATTCACACCCCGCAGAAAGTATTCACACCCAGCAGAAAGTATTCACACCCAGCAGAAAGTATTCACACCCCGCAGAAAGTATTCACACCCAGCAGAAAGTATTCACACCCAGCAGAAAGTATTCACACCCCTCAGAAAGTATTCACACCCAGCAGAAAGTATTCACACCCAGCAGAAAGTATTCACACCCAGCAGAAAGTATTCACACCCAGCAGAAAGTATTCACACCCCTCAGAAAGTATTCACACCCCTCAGAAAGTGTGTGCCAGATCTAAACACACCCGCAGTCGTTGCTCGGTCAGCAGCCTGAACGCTTCAGGTCTCAGCAGCGCCACACAGAGGAACCTGCTGGTACAGCAGAAAGTCCCGCCCACACACAGGAACACCTTTACCACAGCCAATCAGAGGGGAGTCCCGCCTCTGATTGGCCGAGACCTGGACACGCGTCTGAACCTCAGGGACAAACGAGCATCTTCCTCGTCCTCCTCTTCCTCGGTGCTGACCTGTCCTGTTCTGCTGCAGGGAGCGTCTGAGAAGGACATCGTCCACTCGGGCCTGGCCTACACCATGGAGCGCTCTGCCAGGGTAACACACACACAGCGGCATCATTTGAGTCCCGGCGCCCTCTGGTGGACGGAGCTTTTATTCTGAAAATCTTGTTTCCTGCAGCAAATCATGCAGACGACCAGCCGGTACCAGCTGGGTCTGGACCTGCGGACGGCGGCGTACGTCAACGCCATCGAGAAGATCTTCAAGGTTTACAGCGACTCTGGGCTCATCTTCACATAAGGTTCTGGTTCTGGTTCTGGTTCCAGACGCTACCCGCCTCCCTTGGCGCTCCTGCTGCTTCATCGCTCCTCTTCCTCACAGCCCACCGGACCGTAGAGCCGCTCACTGAGGCCTTCAGATGGATCAGAACCATGTGGACCGGGTCGGATCAGGGAACGCCTTGACTCCGACTCCGGGTTGTTCTGATGGACAGAACCAGGAAGTTCCTTCCAAAATAAAAGCCCTCTGGCAGAATAAAAGTTCTGCTGCAGTCAGATGGACCGGGTCAGAACCATTGTCTGGTTCTACTGGACCTCCACATGGTTCTGGTCACATGTTTACATACACCTCGTTTACGTTTCTGTTACTTTAATCAACCCGGTTAAAGGTTCTGGTTCTGGTTCTGGTCGGGTTCTTGGCTCCTCCAGATGATTCTCTCTCCTCCGATTTAAATTCTGCTGCTTAGACTCTGAAGCCCGGTTCTGGTACCAATATCAACTCCAGGGTTTCCCCCAGTGTATTATAGGCCTGGCGGCCGCCATGCTTTACTAGCGCCACCGCCAGGCTAAGCCTTTCTTGATTTTTCTTTTTTTGTTGTTAAGGAAAAAAAAATCGTCTTTATTTTTTTAAAGCCGGATTGCGAACGTTTCTGTTACTCAGCGTTTCACTACCGGAGCAGATTTATTCCTAAAAGATATGGTTATAGAAGATGTGTTTATAGTTTATGCATTTAAAGCCGGCAGCGCGCGGACCAATCACCTCGCGACCTGCCGTAGCTGGATTAAGTTAGCGGATCCCGCGCCTCCTTTCATGGACACAGGCTGACCGCTATGGATATTTACATCAGCTCCCTGCGAGGAATTATGATTAGTTATGAGGAGTTATTGATTAAGGTAAGAGTTTAAACCCACCGCGTTAGCTCTACTTAGCCCTGTTAGCCCTGTTAGCTCGGGTTAGCTCTAGTTAGCCCTGTTAGCTCGGGTTAGCTCTGGTTAGCCCTGTTAGCTCAGGTTAGCCCTGTTAGCTTTGTTTAGCTCTGGTTAGCCCTGTTAGCTCTGTTTAGCTCTGGTTGCAGCTCTACGTGAACCGCAGGAATAACTTGTAGTCTCGCTTTCAGAGGAGCTTTGAGGTGAGAATGATGGATATTTGTGAACAAAACATTACGCGGCGTTTCCATCTCAACACGCTGCCCAGCGTTTGGTCCTGTCTTCCCGGTAAAGTTTAGGTCTGTGTTCCCGGTTAGCCGGTGCGTTAGCGGCTAACGACCCAGCGCTAATCAGTCGTCGTGCAGGTTTAACCCGGTGAGGAGCTTTTGCTCTCCTCGCAGTCACGCATCACGCTGATTTATATTATTTTTCCGTTTACATTAAGCACCAAACCGTATCAAATTCTTTGTCCACTTAGTCAGACAGAGTTAATGCGCGACGCCACCGGACATCTGAAAAACTCGACCAACCAAAATGGTTCCTGTGTTTCCTTGTTAAAAACTCAACAGACACAAAATGAAAGAGCTACTAACGTTACATTAGCAGCGGGTTTAACATAATACAGGGTCGGAGCAGAATTTGCTTTAGGGGTCCCTTTCCTAAAAACATCAGCAGCTCTAACAGCTTCTGTGTTAGATTTAGTGAAATCTAGGTCAGGTTTATATAGCAGTTCACTGGCGATGTTTTCCCATAATTACCCAGTGATATTTTTACTTTTCCTGTCTACTTAACATCTTTTAATACAAAAACCCAGTGGGCCGCCTCGGCGCCGACCACCGGGCTTAGAGGAAACCCTGAAATCCAAAACCTCCTGAACCTTCCAGTAGAGGACAGAACCCGACCAGAACCGGGTTCCCATCTGTCTGATCATGAATGTGTTTTGACCAAAGATCGCCCTGAAAGCTGCTGCTTTTTTCTACATTTTACAACAAAATATTTAAAAATTTAACATAAAACTAGATTTTATTTTCAAAAATCATCTGAAAACAGATTTATTTTAATCAACTTTACCAAAGTGACGTTGCACATTTTCCAGGGGCGGCCCAAGCCTTTTTGGGGCCCTGAGCAGATCTTCTCTATGGGCCCCAGACCAACATGTCAGCACCCGATACGTCATCATTTCTAGGCTACGCGGAGCGTTTAGCATCTTACTGTTATTATTATGGATGATTTTTAACCTCTAAAAATCAACATCCTAATTAGCATTTTGAAAAGACGAGTCGTGCTTAATGGTGGCAAATTAATAAGCAATATGCAAACAATGTTTATGACAACTGAACTTCTGTTCATTACTTCTATATTTTATGTTTTAGTCAGATTTGTGTTATTGAAGATATTTAATTTGATAGTAAACAAATTAAATCTTAAGATTTACAATGAATGTAAGCTGTTAAGATCAGCTGATCCAACTAAAGTCGTTCATATTTAGATGTTTTTTTTCTCAGAGACGCAGTAATGACACAATCTGCAGTTAATGTGTAAAATTATTAGTCTATAAAATTCTCCCTCAGGTTCAGTTCCTCTGTGGACGGAAAGTCTTTTTATTTTTCTCATCCTGATCTTAAGTTCTGTTCATTTCTTCTGTTTCTGCACTTTCAGTTTCCTGTAATAATCTATGCAAACGCAGGTGGCTCCCCCTGTCGGCGCCTTGTGAAAGCTTGGGGCAATTTGTTTATGCTGCACAAAATGATTGTTTCTGATCTGACTCCTTCAACTGAAGCTGCTCTTCTGCATTCAGGGGTTGGTTTAGCTTTTTGTGAGAACAGGAAGTTCAATAAAGCACAAATAAACCACTTCCGGTTGTTTTCTCTCGTTTTGTTGCGCCACTGCAGCCTCTGAAAGTTTGGGACATGTTCAAACTGAAGCAATCAGGATTATTCTCAGAATAAAAGAAGATTTAAGTGCATCAATTTTGTTTAGTCATTTTAATTAAAATCTTAGAAGCACCGTCTTTAAATGTGAAGTTTATTTTTAATTATTGCATAAAAGTATAAAAATCTATTTGTTCTCTACTAATTTGCCTTAAATCCTTTTTATGATGCTTATTTCAATCGTTTTCTCCACTTGTTCTTTCATCGGGGGGCGGGACTTAAACTCGTGTTCCCACCAATCAGCTGGCCGTGTTCCCGCCGTGGCTCCGGAATTCCCCTGCAGGTTCGGGGATTTCCGACTCCACTGACAGCCTGGGGTCACCATGACAACGGGTCTGAGCTGCGTCAAGCCGAAGCAAAAGAGAGGGACAAGAATTTCCGATCCCGTTTGTTGCTTCAAAATAAAACCAGTAAACGTGGCCGAACTTCAGGAAATAACTTTACTGTTTGAGTCCCTGAAGGACAGCGGTGTCCAGAACGAGTCCTGCAGGTCCTCTGTAGTCCATGCGTCTCCGGTCCAACTCAGCAGAACCAACAGATCGGTTTTTCAACAGAACTCTGGAGAACCGGAGGCCCGGCGGAGGAGCAAACCCGTCCCCGGGAGCCACTGCAGGAGGTGGGACAGTGTCCCTGGAGGACAGCAGTGGAGGACCAGCTGTCCTCCACCTGCTACTCAAACGAGCAACAGACAAAAAGCAGCGCAGAAACAAAAACACATCGCAGGTTTGAGTTTGAAAATCCCGAACCGGAAGTCCCCCGTCCTCCTCGTGCGCCAGTTTGACACTTCTGGGTTCAGTTGGGGAGTTTTTGCGAACAGAAGCGGACAGTCAGAGCGAAGGAAGAAAGCAGGTAAAAACTCACATTTTTACTACTAAACGGAACCAACTTGGTTCTAACTGGGTCAAAACGGCCCGGACGGGTTTAAATTGGAGTCTAAATCTGAGCTAAAACGCGAGGCTGGTCTCAAAAATCCGTTGAATCCACCTTCAAAGTCCGGTAATTATTCGAACCGAAGCTGAACCAGAATCACTGGTTCGGATGAAAGAATCCCGGTTCTACTGGCGCCGAACCCGTTTAAATGGGGTCAGCTATTTACTGGTTTCAGCTGGGTTTCAGTAATCCTGGTTCTGTTCTCAGGAGGTTCTGGGAAAATGACGAAATCAAATCGATTATTGATCGATTTTAATTTTACATGGCTTTGTGATTTGATGTCTGTGATTATTCTTACGTAAAATAATTAAAAAATATTTCAGATTTTTATCATAAATATCCAGATGTCTCCCGGATGTTTTTATTGTGGAATCCTTTTATTTTGAAATCTGGGAGAAAAAGGAAGTCCTGACCCAGCAGAACGTTCTCCATGACCCGGTTGAGCTGTAGAACCTGCCTGGTCTTTGGACTGGTGGTTCTGGTTCTGGTCCTGGTCCAAGAGTGGCTCAGGTTCAGATTGGTTCTGGCTCCAGGCTGGACCAGGAGGTTCTAGAGGTTCTGGACCTGCTGAGCAGTTGATGGTCCTATCGGGTCCAGAGGTGGAGGTTCTGGGCCGGCGCTGATCCGATCTCCTGACTCTCATCATGTCTGTTTGTGTTCTGCAGGAAAAACCCGGCAGGAGGAAGATCCAGTCCTCCTCTTCCTCACCTCCAGACATGGCCGGAGCGCTCAGGTACATCTTCATCACACCTACCCGGGTCAGAACCTCCAGAACCCGCCGGGTTCTGCTGGTCCTGCAGCGATGGACTGAGCATGCTCAGTAGAGCCCCATGTGACCAACCAGAGGTCAGCATCATGATCAGAACCTTCCTGGATCTCCAGAACCGGGTCACCAGAGGTCGCGGGGTGCTGCAGAGGCGTTGCCACGGTGACGGGTTTCACAGAAACCGTCAGTAAAATCTCCCGCCGTGGATTCCTGCCGACTTCCCCCTTCAGGTTTCTGTCCTCACGCTGCGCTCTGATTGGCTGGCGCCGCGCTGGGGGCCGTCCCTGCGCCGGGGGGGAGGAGAGGGGGGGTAACCGGGCCTTGGGTCGGTTCTGACTCACAGGCAGCCGGGTTTTTCTCTGAGAGACAGGAAGTCAAAAACCACCAGACAGGAAGTAGACAAACACAGAACTTCGGTTCTTCTGGCTGCTGGAGGTTCTGGTTCTGGTTCTGGCTGCTGGAGGTTCTGGTTCTGGTTCTGGTTGGTGTCTCCTCTTCCTCACTGTGTTCATCATCATCATCGGGCCTGGAGGTTCTGAAGATGTCAGAGTGTCTGTCCTCCTGGTTCTGGCTCTTCCTGCTTGGTGCCGACCTCTCTGGTTGCCATAGCAGCAGTGTGACATCATCAGCAGGCTGGAAGCCCCGCCCCTTTCTGCTCTGGGATTCTGGGGGTTTTCCTGAAGTCGGCTTCCAGGAAGTGACTGAAACAGGCGGGGGAGGGGGGAGCCTCTGTTTGTTAGCTTTTATTTGGATCTGAGACGGTTCTGCCGGGCCAACCCAGAACACACACTCAGACACTCACACAGACACTCACACACACACACACACACACACACTCAGACACTCACACACACTCACACACACACTCAGACACTCAGACACTCACACACACACACTCAGACACTCACACACACACAGACACACTCAGACACTCACTCACACACACACTCACTCTGAGACGGTTCTGCCGGGCCGACCCAGAACACACACTCACTCGTGTCTTACTGTGTTTCTGCTGCAGGATGACTGAACCTCAGTTCGTGAACTACGGAGACGACAACATGGTGAGTTCCTGTCTGACATCAGGAGGTTCTGATCGGGTTCTGATGGTTCTGATCCGATGTCTCTTCTTCTGCAGCAGTTAGCAAACTTCCTCCCCTATGACTTCATTCCTCCGATGGAGATCAAGACGGAGCCGTACATACCTGAGACAGGTGAGCTGCTCTGGCTTTAGCCCCGCCCACTAAATCTCCTGCAGGCCCGGCAGACCAGAACAGAACCAACTGGACCGGGTCAGTGGAGTCGTGGTGTTCCACAGGGAGGAGTTCCCAGAACTCTTCAGATCCCTCTCTATCTGGTACCAGACCCACTGGCTGCTGGTACCACTTCTGCTCTCTGGTTCTGGTTCTATGTGGCAGATTGTTCCGGGTCAGAACCACGGCCCCAGCAGCCAGCCTACGTTTCTAGAACCCTTCTCTAATACCTGGAACCCGCCGGTTCAACCCGTCCCAGAACCTCCAGTGGTTCAGTGGCCGACCCGGCACCAGGCAGTCCAGAACCTTCCAGAGAAGCTTCAGGGAGTCAGTCAGCCAGCGGTTCTGACCCGGTTCTGTTCTGTGTTGCAGCTCACGGTCCGTACGTCCAGATCATCGAGGAACCAAAACAGGTGAGTCCGACCCACAACGAGCAGAACCTGCTAGTTCTGGTTCTGTCTGAACTCAGACCTCTGGTCCGGTTCCAGGACTTTTTCAGTCAAACAGAATAATTCTGACCCGGTTGATCAGAACCTCTGTAATGATGACCAGAAACAGGAAGAAGAACCTCCGGGTTGTTTGACCTTTGACCCCTGAGGCTACGTTTAGCAGCGCTTAGCTTTACGACTCGACGACAATGAAACTAATTTTCATTTAAATCCCTGAATCAGAATCTGAAGGTTTGAAGCTCGAGGCTTTACGATAAATTCATTAAATCATTAAAATATAAACTGTTTTTAATGCTGCAGATAATTAATTACATTTATATTCAGCCGTTTCATTAAATTATTGTTCCTGTTCCTGCAGCGTCGCCATGACGCCATGACCAGAGCCATGGAGGGGCGGGGCTAATGTGGATCTGTTTTCATTTTAGTTATTTATTTACATGTTTAATACATTTATTGTCCACTGATTAATTTAAACATAAACATATTTCATTGTACATTTAATTAACAATGTATTTATTTAATAAACTTTGTCCCTTTTGGCCCTCCATACAGAAGCTTTCTGGAAATATAATGTTAATAAACTCATATTAGGTTTAAAATATTTTCTTAAAACATTTACATTTTGCCTTTTAAGTCGTTTTGTTATATTTTTAGTTATGTTTTTATATGTTGAATTTTGTCCCTACTTGCCTTCCATACCTCAGGCTGTGTTCCTGGCGTTCCCCAGGGCTGTTCGGCCCACACCTGTTTGTTTCAGCCGTGATGCTGATGACGTCATTATTTCTCTCTGAGCTCTTTGTGACCATCTAGAATAAAGAGTTCGCAGATTATTTTTAGCTTTAAATATTCCGTTTATTAATCTGAGGAAATATTATTTAGACTATGAAACCACAGAAAGCGGATTAAAGTGATGAGAAACCTAAAACCTGAAACTGTTCGTGTTTCCTGGATGTTAAAGTTTAATAAAAATAAATGTTAAAGTTCTGCTGTCAGAACCTCAGAGTGAAGCTGGAAAACCGTTCAGGTTCCAGAGGAGCAGGTGATTCCCCGAAGTGATGCAGGTCACATGACTCGGCCTGCAGCACATGCTCAGTGGGGTTTGGTTGGACCTGGTTCTGCTCTGACCCAGTTCTGGTTCTGCCGCTGCAGAGGGGGTTCCGGTTCCGTTACGAGTGCGAGGGCCCGTCCCACGGCGGGTTGCCGGGGGCGTCCAGCGAGAAGAACCGGCGGACTTACCCGACCGTGAAGGTGAGCAGCCGATCAGAACCAGCCTGCGCTCCGGTTCTGGTTCTGGTTCCGGTTCTGTTGACGCCGGCGACGTTCTGGTCCGCAGATCAACAACTACGTGGGCCACGCCCGGGTGGAGGTCCAGCTGGTGACCCACACCGACCCGGCCCGGGTCCACGCTCACAGCCTGGTGGGACGCCACTGCAACGAGAACGGGACCTGCAGCCTGGACATCGGACCCAACGACCTGACCGCCTCGTCAGTACCAGAACCCAAACAGAACCACAACCTGCTAGGAAGCGCTCACAGCTGCAGTGATGATGTCACTTCCTGCAGGTTCAGCAACCTGGGAATCCTCCATGTGACCAAGAAGGGCGTGGTCGAGGTTCTGACCCGACGGCTCCGAGACGAGAGGCGGAGACAGAAAGGAACTCACTGTCCGTTCACAGGTACACACACCTGGACACACACATACCAGGACACGCACACACCTGGATACATGCACACTCACCTGGACACACACTCACCTGGACACACACACACCTGGACACACACACACCTGGACACACACACACCTGGACACACACACACCTGGACACACGCACACCTGGACACACGCACACCTGGACACACACACACCTGGACACACACACCTGGACACACGCACACCTGGACACACACACACCTGGACACACACACACCTGGACACACACACACCTGGACACACACACACCTGGACACACACACACCTGGACACACGCACACCTGGACACACACACACCTGGACACACACACACCTGGACACACACACCTGGACACACGCACACCTGGACACACACACACCTGGACACACACACCTGGACACACGCACACCTGGACACACACTCACCTGGACACACACACACCTGGACACACACACACCTGGACACACGCACACCTGGACACACGCACACCTGGACACACGCACACCTGGACACACACACACCTGGACACACACACACCTGGACACACACTCACCTGGACACACACACACTCACCTGGACACACACTCACCTGGACACACACACACACACCTGGACACACACACACACACCTAGACACACACACACTCACCTGGACAGTCCCCAGGCTGACCTGAGGTCGTGGTCCCGGCCCATCAGGACGTCCCCGTTGTCTCTGACGTCCCTCCGTGTCCCTGCAGACGGCGAGGAGTCGTCCATCTTGAAGGAGGCCAAGGAGCTGGGGAAGGTGATGGACCTGAACATCGTCCGTCTCCGCTTCACCGCCTTCCTGCAGGACAGCAACGGCGGCTTCACCAGGGCGCTCAAACCCGTGGTGTCCAATCCCATCTACGACAGCAGTGAGTCTCACTCCCACTCGCACACGGCGCCCCCTGCTGGCCACACGCTGACCCGTTTCCCCTGCAGAGTCTCCCAACGCGTCCAACCTGAAGATCTCGCGCATGGACAAGACGTGCGGATCGGTGCTGGGAGGAGACGAGATCTTCCTGCTGTGTGACAAAGTCCAGAAAGGTGAGGGACGCTTCGTCCTCGGGTCGTTGGTGGACCAAGGACCCGTCTCTCTGAGTCTCACCTGTCCGTCTCCTCAGACGACATCGAGATCCGTTTCTATGAGGAAGACGAGGACGGATGCTGGGAGGCCTTCGGGGACTTCTCTCCAACCGACGTCCACAAGCAGGTTGGAACCGGAGCTACGGAGCTACGCTGGGCTCAAAAACATTTAGGGAACCCTAAAAACAGTTTAAAAAAAACATATTTGAGATTTTAAAAATGATGCACCTGAGAAAAAGACTGAAACTGATAATTTAACAAAACAAATTTAAATTTTAAAAAATTGAAGCTGATAAAGGGCAGCACAGTGGTGCAGTTGGTAGAGCTGTTGCCTTGCAGCAAGAAGGTTCTGGGTTCGATTCCCGGTCTTTCTGCATGGAGTCTCCATGTTCTCCCTGTGCATGGTGGGTTTTCTCCTGGTACTCCGGTTTCCTCCCACAGTCCAGAAACATGACTGTCAGGTTAACTGGTCTGTCTAAATTGCCCCTAGGTGTGAGTGTGGCTGTGTGTCCTGTGTTGCCCTGCGACAGACTGGCGACCTGTCCAGGTGACCTGTCCAGGTGACCCCGCCTCTGGCCCGGAACATTAGCTGAAGATAATTTTTAAACCTTAAAAAATTCTTATTTTCAGTTTTATTCAGTTAAATTTTTAACCAGGTTTTTGGCCCCAGCGGAGCTCCGTACAGAACGAAGAGCTGATCGGTGTCACATGATCTCTCATCATGTCCTTCACTTCCTCCTCTATGCTGGCAGAACTAGACCCTTATTCTGAAAAGACTCTGTGAGCTTTACTTTGAAAGTCTTGTCTGAATCCTTTTCAGAAATAATCTGGTCTTTTTATTTCTATAGTTTTTTATATTTGCCGTATGTTTGTCCTTCACTAAACTTTACACAAACTGCCCTTCAGCTGCCTGAAACAGATCTGATGATCAATCATTAGAACATTTTAGCCCTGAACTTTGAGTCCACGCGTCACAGATCAGAACCTGTGAAGGTCAGAGGTCAAACCAGCATGGTGACGCGCGTCACTTCCTGTCTGCAGTACGCCATCGTGTTCAAGACGCCGCCGTACCACAGCGCCGAGATCGACCGGCCGGTCACCGTCTTCCTGCAGCTGCGCCGCAAGAAGGCCGGCGACAGCAGCGACCCCAAGCAGTTCACCTACGTCCCGCAGGTCCAAGGTGAGTCCGCCCTGGTTACCATGGAGACCGAGCTCCGCCCACAGCGCGGCTTCCATGACGCCTGCTGTGTTTCAGACAAAGAGGAAGTCCTGAGGAAGAAGCAGAAGCCGCTGCCGCACTACGACTCCTGGAGAGGAGGGCGAGGGCGCGACGGAGGGCCCGGCGCCGGCGGCTTCGGATCAGGACCCGGAGGACCAGGTGGGGCCCAGAGAGACGGATCAGAACCAGAACCAGAGTCAGAACACTTTTCATTCCCAGAGTGGGACGAACTCAGAGGAACCTTTCAGAACCCAAACAGGAAGGAAACAGAACCGTTTGAGGGTCCAATGCTCGGACCTGGTTCTGTTCTGGTTCTGGTGTCTAACGGCTCGTCTCTCTCCAGGTTTCCAGTTCTCCCAGATGAACGGAGGACCAGGAGGCGGAGCTTTCTACACCGGAGCCTTCACAGGCTTCACCGCAGGGGGAGGAGCCCAGATGTCAGGCTCCGCCCCTCCGCCGTCAGGCTCCGCCCCCCAGCAGGGCGAGGGCCAGCCAGGCTCCGCTGTGCAGCAGCAGCTGCTTCGGATCGGTGAGTGTGTGGCACCAGAACGAGGCCGGTTCAGGTTCTGTTCCATGGTTCTGGTTCTGACCCGGTCCGTGTCTCCCAGCCGCCTCCCTCAGCAGCCGGGCGTCGCAGAGCGCCCGGCAGACGGCCGCCGCCCTGCTGCAGTACTGCAGCACCGGAGACGCCCGCGTCCTGCTGGCGCTGCAGAGACACCTGTGTGGCATCCAGGACGCCAACGGAGACACGTGAGTCCCACCACCCCCGAACCGGTTCTGGTCCGGACGGACCCGTCTAACTGCAGTGTCCCACCAGGCCGCTGCACCTGGCCATCATCCACCAGCAGACGGCCGTCATCCAGCAGCTGGTCCAGACGCTGCTGAGCAGCCAGCAGCACGCCGTGCTCAACACCTGCAACCACCTGCAGCAGGTAGCCTGCTATGCTAGGCTAGTTATGCTAGGCTAGTTATGCTACGCTAGGCTAGGCTAGCTAGGCTACACTTTGTATTCTGGCCATATTAACTACACTGGCTAGGAGCTGCTACCTATGCTAATCTAGCTATGCTAGCTACACAAGTTATGCTACGCCAGTCCTGGTGGTCAGCTGACATCCTGACTCCGCCCACTCCTCAGACGCCGCTCCACCTGGCGGTCATCACGCGGCAGCTGAAGGTCTTGGAGGTGCTGCTGCGGGCGGGGGCCGACCCCACCCTGGTGGACAAAGATGGCCGCAGCCCGCTTCACCTGGCTGCGCTGGCCGGAGACACGGCCACGCTGCGCCTCCTGCTGGCCCACCTGGGAGAACGCCACGCACACCTGGTGAACACGCCGGACTACCACGGTGAGGGGCGGAGCCTGCGCTGAACCTGACGCGTTGGCGAGGCGCTGAGCTGGAGCTGTGTGTCCGCAGGTCTGCAGCCGCTTCACCTGGCCGTCAGGAGGGACGGCGAGCGCTGCCTCCGCCTGCTGGTAGAGGGCGGAGCCAAGATCAACGCTGCCGAGCTGAAGAGCGGGAACACGCCGCTGCACCTGGCCGTCAGAGAGAACCTGTTCAAAGTGGCCTGCACGCTCATCACAGAGGTAAGCAGCCAACAGGAAGGGGCGGGGCTCGTTTCCACCTGGGCTACACCTGCTAACGCCGCGTCTGCTCTGCAGCTGAAGGCCGAAGTCAACACCTGCACCTTCGGAGGAAACACGCCGCTGCACCTGGCAGCCAGCCTGGGGTTCCCCACACTCTGCTCCATGCTGATCGCTGCAGGTGAGGAAACACCAGGATCACCTGGAGGACCAGGTTCACCTGGAGGACCAGGTTCACCTGGAGGACCAGGTTCACAAGGTGACCTGTGAGCATCTCTCCTGCTTTCAGGTGCTGATAAGACCATGGAGAACGACGAGCCGCTGTACTTCAGCTCGTCAGACGAGGAGGCAGAACCAGACGAACCAATCGGCAGCCGGAAGAGGCGGGCCAGAGGCCACACCCCCCTGGACCTGGCCACCTGTCAGAAGGTAAGAGCCGTAGCACCGGCGGCGGGGCGGGGCGGGGCTGTGGGCGTGTCTCACCTGCCGCTGTCGCTCCAGGTGAGGAACCTGCTGGCCTCCAGGCGGAGCCCCAAGCCCAGTCGCCACGCCGACAAGAAGATCCGGACTGGCAGCGAAGGTCGGTGCCCCCACCTGTGCAGGTAGCCTGTGTCATGTGACCCCGCCTAACGTTTGGCTGCCGCAGACGGCGAGCGGTCGGGATTGGACGAGGAGACGCTGAGCCGGCTGGTGGCGGTGCTGAGCGTCGGCGACGTTCCCTGGGTGAAGCTGGCGGAGAAGCTGGGCATGATGACGCTGACGCACCTGTACGAGGACAGCGCCACGCCCTGCCAGCACCTGCTACAGCACTACAAGGTACCAGACCTGGTCCTGACCCGGTTCTGACTGACCCGGTTCTGACCCGTTCACCACCTGTGTGTCTCTGTGCTGCAGCTGGGTGGAGGTCCAGTTGAAGGCCTGGTGGAGGCGCTGCAGGCTCTTGGTCTGACAGAGGGAGTCCGGCTGCTGAGGAACACGGAGCTGCGAGACGACAAGCACAGCTCAGGTAGGTCTGATGGGTCAGAACCCAAACAGAACCAGAACCAAACGGCCCAGAATGATGTTCAGAGTCCAGGCACTGACCTCCATCCTGTTGGGACCCAGACTGGTTCCGCTAAGGAGCCACCAGCTGCAGGGTTAGCATTGGTAGCGTTAGCATTGGTAGCATTAGCATGGGTCAGGTTAGCATTGGTAGTGTTAGAATTGGTAGAGTTAGCATGGGTCAGGTTAGCCGCTGGAGGTCCATATCCCATCATCATGGGATGTTAGCACAGCGCTAACATTAGTGCTACAAGCGTTAGCATATCAGACTGTTTCGTGCTAAAATGTTTAAAATGCAGTAAAAGTCAATAAAAGTTGTTTTATCTCAGTGAAACATTATACCGATTATTGTTTTTAAGCTTTTCTGTAAATTCTGATTATTTTCTGCTTCCAGCCAATAAAAACATCAGAATTTCAAACGGATCAATAAAAACTGTATTTTTTTAAAGCTTTGATTAAAAATAGGTATAAAACTTGCTGAAAGGTTGTTTTTAATTTCATCCTGTTAGATATGCCAGCATGAGTGTTAGCATTAGCATTGAGAATAAATTATTTCCATTTTCAGAACCAATAAAGGCTGCAGCAGCGTCAGAGGTTCAAAACGTTCAACAGTAAATAAGTGGAAATAAATTCTAGTTGTTAAAAGGAACCAGAACCAGGTTTCTGAAACAGGAAGTGATGTCATTTTTAAAACCTGAGTCCTGAGGAGGCAGCTGGAAAAATTAATCTGATCTGAGAAAAGTGAGGTAAAACTTTATTAAGGTTGTCTGTTGCTCACATCAATCACACAGCTGGAAATACAACATACAGACGTTAGAACGTGGTCTAGTAAAGAGCTTAATACGTTAAAATGCTTTAATGTTCCTCACTTCCTGGTCTTTGTCCAATCAGACGCCACGGTGGACAGCGGCTTCAGCAGCCAGCCAATGGAGGAGCAGCAGGAGGCGATGACCAATGAATGAGTAGCAGCGGCGTCACGTGACCGCTGAGGAAGGATCAGCTGATGAAGACGAGTCTGTTCTGCTGCAGCAGGAAGCAGATCAACACTCCCTTCATCATCATCATCATCTTCATCCTGAGCTGATTCTGCACAAACTGGAACTTTGACTCTTATTTATATTTTAATGTCCTTCGTCTTCAAACTGAGACTAAAACTGGAATCTCCTGGTTTCTGTGGGTGCTTGAATGCATCTCCGCACCTTGTTGACTCACCTGTCAGGTGTAGAAGACCAATGATGCCAAAATCATGTTTAATGTAAAAACTGTTTCCTTTGAGAATAAATGCTGTTAAACTGTGGAGATTTAAAGGGACGGCACATCTTTCAGGTTGGTGGGTGGGGAAGCCGAGACCTGCAGGAGGCGCTGTGGCTGGACAGGCGGGTCCAGCTGTGGAGCCATCAGAACCTCCTGTCCAGAGGACAGAAACGCTGAGCAGAGCTCCCCCTACTGGCTGTCTCATAATTACACCAACCCTTTACTACAGGACACAGCTGACCTTTGACCTCTGACGCTGTTCATGAAGAGGCGTTTGAGGTAATCTGGTCATTTTTCTGACCTGGCTGAAGTTTATTATTCCTAAACTGGAATAATAAAAACAGTGAATTGGTTTTAGACCAGCTGATAATCAGATTGCTAATCCCATTTAGCCAGCAGAGTGTGCTTCGCTGTTGAATAGAAGATCTCTGCAGGTCAACAGAGCAAAAAATCCAACATTTCTCCAAAACACGAAAAAATATCAGAACCAAAATTAGGAATTTTTAATGTTCAAATTTAATTTTTCTGAATTAAAGGAGAATCAGCATTTTCCTACTGGACCTTCCTCAGCAGGAAGTTCTGGTCGGTTTGGACCCGCCGGAACAGAATCGACTGGAATAAAAACCCGACACAGATGTTCGGTTCCGGTCCATGTTTTTATTTTGCTCTACGGATCGAGACAGGAAGTGACGTCTGTACAGGTCCGGTCCGGTCCGATCTGACCCGGTTCCAACTCAAAGCAAAGTGCGGCTGTATGGCTTCTTCCGGTTCTGAAGGTCCAACTGTATTTACAACAGAGTTCTGAGGTCCGGACGGATCCGGTCCACCTTATTTACACGGAACCAGAAGCTGAAGTGGTTCTGTTTGCTCTGGACCAACCAGAACCGGTCCAGGTCTTCATCTGCAGCCTGAGGAAGAGGACGGGTTGGTCCAACAGAACCAGAAAGTTCCAGAACCAGACCGGCTCTGGTGGTACCTCTGTGACCCGGTTCTGGACAGTTCCTGGTGTCACCAATCCTCAGGTACTGATCCAGTCGGAATCCGAACAGAACCCAGTTTGGTTCTGATGGGTCAGGGGAGAAAAGAACCCGACTCTCTAACAGTTTGGTTCTGATCCGGTTCCCTCTGCTGCCAGCTGGAGACGGATCAGAACCGGTCCGTTAACAGCAGAAAACCTTCATTCTGACGTTTTAACTTCTGGTTCTGATCGGGTTCTGAACTGGATCAGTTCAGTGAGCTTTCCTGGTTCTTCTGCCTAAAACATCGGACCCTCCTCAGCAGAGATCCAGTACCAAATGGTTCTGGTTCTGACTGTCGCCCCCCCAGTGGCAGCAACAGAGAACTACAGCCTGGTTCTGATGAACACACACACACACACACACACACACACACACACACACACACACACACAGAATCTGGTCAAATAAAAACAGGAGTGACACATCTTCCAGCACAGAGGATCTTTGGTTCCTCAGTTCCTGAATTCAGGATTCAATTTAAATTCTGTGAATGAATTTCACACCTGGATCATTTTTGCTCTGAACCGGGTCCAGAACCAGAGGTTCTGCATCAGTTTGGACTGATCTGCAGGTTACATGGGGATCAGTTTTTTGTCCCTAATGGTTCTCCGTACCTCCTGTTTGTCTCCAGCAGAACCTGAAGGAAGGAGACGTGACGGTTCTGGTCCAGCAGTTCTGGAGGTTCTGGTTGTTTCCTCTCAGATTCCATCTGAGACGATGCAACTATAATTTCCTATGATGTGTTGGTGACCCTGAACGCACCGCTCTCAGCTTGCTGCCCTGAAATGACTAACAGGAAATAAAGCTCTTATTGTGAAAGGCCGGCGGCTGGAAGTGCTTCCTGAAAGAGCGTCTGTTTTCCTGCCGACCTCGAATGTCTCACCGGGAGCAAAGTGCCTCAGCGTTTTGTCCGACTGCGCCTGAACGTTACGCCGCCTCCTCCTGCTTGCTGCTCTGCTTCTGAAGCTCCGCCCTCTGGCCGTTCTTTGGCCCCGCCCCCTCCTTGGCGCTGCTCTTCGTCACCGAAGATGAGGAGGAGGATGGCGAGGCCTTCAGGCTGCGGGACGTCTTAGCGCCGCGGCTCTTGTCCCGGGCGGCAGCGGCGTCTTGGGGCAGCGAGGGGCTGGAGTGCGCCCTCTGCAGGCCGCCGTCGCCGCACAGCCGCGCCTCGAAGGCGGCCAGGTCGGCGCTGCCATCCGCCATCTTGGCCCGCAGCAGCATGGCGTACGTCCCGTACCGCGTCTTCTGCAGGAGAGAGGAGCAGAACCGGGTCAAGAGTGGGTTCTGGTTCTGGTGAAACAGCCTGGGACTGAATACTTCAGTACTGATCCGACCGGTTCTGATCCGGTCCATCAGAACCAATCAGGTCACAGAAAGCAGAAATTTCCCAAACCGGATCCTAGAATTAAACCTCTATGGTTCTGGTTCTGATCGGACCTCTCGTCTCCTCCGTGTCCCGGCGCCGGCGGCAGCAGCTTGTTGCCATGGTAACCGGCTGCCGGTTCTGTCGGACCATCTGGCGCTCAGCAGAAGGTGTTTTTCCCTCTCTGGCCCGGTTCTGCCGACCCGTCCTGCTCCAGCATTCAGAACATTCAGGAGGTTCTGGTTGGATCCACCAGAACCATTTGGACCTGTTCAGAACCGTTCCGACCCGGTTGGACTCAGTGATTCTTCTGCTGCTGTTGGTCTCCAACCTGAGGAGTTCAGAACCAGAACCAGAACCCGACAGCTCACCTCGAACTCCAGGTACTCCCGCCGCAGCTTCTGCTCCTCCTGCTCACGACCTTTGACCCTGCGGTCGGGCGTGGCGGCGGCGAGCTCCGTCAGCTCTGAGGAAACCGCCCGGAACCGGTTCTCATGGGCCTGGAGCTGCTCGTCCTGGAGAGAGAAACACTGTGAGGACGGAACCAGAACCCGACGGGTCCCGGTCGGGTTCTGGTCCCGGTCGGGTTCTGGTCCCGGTCGGGTTCCGGTCCCTACCTGCGTCAGCTTGGTGTTGGACCCGGGCAGCAGCGGGCGGCTGAAGCGTTTCTGGGAGCCGATGGCGGCCGGGAACGGAGGAGCAGAGAACATGGCCGCCACGGCGTTGATCCTGGTGATCCAGGACTGCATCTGCTCAGCGCTCCTGGAGGACCATAGAAGAAGAAGTCAGGGAGGAGATTACTGGACAATCGGAATACAGCGGCCATTTTATGTTCGATTTTAAAAAGCTTTGCTGTTTAACACCATTAGCATTTAAGCTAGCTTTAGCTGCTGAGCTAGCTTTAGCTTCTGAGCTAGCTTTAGCTGTTAAATTGCTGTGACCGGTTAGCTCTGCAGCTCCGTTCTGAGCTCATCTCTAATTCTTTTGGGTTTTTTCACTGAACGTTTTCGTTTCCGGTTTTTCAAGCTTTTGCTGTTATTATTCTGCCACTTTGTTACATTTCTAAAAGTCTTTTGCAGTTGAAGTCAAACAATTTTCACCTAAAACATTCAAATTACAGCTTTTGTCCTCTAGCGTCCCCTAATGTCCTCTAATGTGCCCTAATGGCCTCTAGCGTCCTCTAGCGTCCCCTAGCGTCCTCTAGCGTCCTCTAGCGTCCCCTAGGGTCCCCTAGCGTCCTCTAGTGTCCCCTAGCGTCCTCTAGTGTCCCCTAGCGTCCCCTAATGGCCTCTAGATCCTCTAGTGTCCCCAAATGGCCTCTAGCGTCCTCTAGCGTCCTCTAGCGTCCTCTAGCGTCCCCGCCCATCATGTCCTCCGGACCAGCGGGGGCGCTGGCGGGTTCCTTACGGCGCTTGCAGCAGGAAGACCCTCCAGTCGGCCGTCCTCAGGTAGAAGACGTTGGGTCTCTTGCGGTAGTCGGCGGCCCTCATGGCCAGGGCGTGGTGGACGGACACGGCGTTCTTCACGTCGTCCTCCGTCGGCTCTCGCTCCGTCCGGTACTCGTCCTGTGAGGACACAAACGCACCGTGACCCGACCCGACCCGATGCAGACGGAACGCGGTCCATCAGGAGGACCGGACATGTAGAAAGACCTCTGACCCAAACCACCGTCACGGTTCTGGATAAATGTGATGTTTATCTGGATTCTCTGGACTTTCTGGTCTGAACTTCATCTCATCATCTTCACCAGAACCAGAACCAGAACCTGATCTAAATGTTGATGTGTCCTTTGTCTCCCCCTGCTGCTTGCAGTCTGCAGTCTCACCACTAGGCGGAGCTCTGCAGCAGAAGAAGCTAGAGACTCTGGTACCCTTTACCGGGTCGCAGAAGGCTCGGAACACTAACGGATCAGAACCGGATGGCAGCGGGTCTACTGCAGCAGGGGCTGATGGGAAACGCAGTCCAGGTGTTTTACCTTCTGCAGGTAGAGGACCAGACCCTTCAGCATGGCGTAGAAGGTTTTCCAGCCTCTCTTCCCCCGCGGAGCTGAAACAGAAACAACATGGAGCCAATGAGGAGGAGGAGGAGGAGGAGGAGGAGGAGAGGAGGAGGAGGAGGAGGAGGAGGATGAAGAGTAGCCCGTACTTCTCTTCCCGTCCGGGTCGGCGTGGACCTTCCTCACCAGGAAGCCGCTCTTGTAGAGTTCGCCGTCGGCCTGCTGGGCCACGCCCACCAGCGGGTTGCCACCGGCGACGCGCCGCATGGTCTGGGAGGCGGAGTCGGTGCGGGCGTCGGCCAGCTCCGACACAGACTTCCTCAGCTCCTCTTCATCACTACAAGATGAAGAGTTTGCGTCAGACGGTTCTGGTTCTGGTTAGAGACCCAGATGCTCCGCCAGATTACCCAACCGCCATCCGACCATCATCCATCCAGACCCAGTGTCTGGGTTCTGGTTGGTGGAACCAGGGGACCAATCAGGACCCGGTTCTGTTTGGGTCCTGATTGTGTTCTGGTTCTGATTGGTGCTGCAGGTGGTGATTAACCATGAGGCTGTCATTAGGAGACACACACACACACACACACGCTGCCGGGGCGTTGGGATGCCGACCTGTAATTACAGCCGGCAGAGAAGCGGGAACAGTTGCCACGGCAACAGCAGCTTGAATAAGAGAGTGAGAGCGAAACGAGGAAACATGTTTACACTCACATGGTCCACTGCAGCTTCTCGTTCCTGATGGAGCTGTACAGCGTCTGCAGAGAGAGCAGAACCGGGTCAGACAGGAACCGGGCCAGACAGGAACCGGGCCAGAAACCGGGTCAGACAGGAACCGGGCCAGACAGGAACCGGGTCAGACAGGAACCGGGCCAGACAGGAACCGGGTCAGACAGGAACCGGGCCAGACAGGAACCGGGCCAGACAGGAACCGGGTCAGACAGGAACCGGGCCAGACAGGAACCGGGCCAGACAGGAACCGGGCCAGAAACCGGGCCAGACAGGAACCGGGCCAGAAACCGGGCCAGACAGGAACCGGGCCAGACAGGAACCAGGTCAGACAGGAACCGAGCCAGGAACCGGGCCAGACAGGAACCGGGCCAGACAGGAACCAGGTCAGACAGGAACCGGGCCAGACAGGAACCGGGCCAGACAGGAACCGGGCCAGAAACCGGGCCAGACAGGAACCGGGCCAGACAGGAACCGGGCCAGACAGGAACCGGGCCAGAAACCGGGCCAGACAGGAACCGGGCCAGACAGGAACCAAGCCAGGAACCGGGCCAGACAGGAACCGGGCCAGACAGGAACCGGGCCAGACAGGATCCGGGCCAGACAGGAACCGGGCCAGAAACCGGGCCAGACAGGAACCGGGCCAGAAACCGGGTCAGACAGGAACCGGGCCAGAAACCGGGCCAGACAGGAACCGGGCCAGACAGGAACCGAGCCAGGAACCGGGCCAGACAGGAACCGGGTCAGACAGGAACCGGGTCAGACAGGAACCGGGCCAGACAGGAACCGGGCCAGACAGGAACCGGGCCAGACAGGAACCGGGCCAGACAGGAACCGGGCCAGACAGGAACCGTTATCTTAACTTGAAATGTAACCTGACGTTCTGCGCTAAAGACGGAAGGAGGGATATAGGACAATGTCTCAACCTGCCTGAGATTATTGTTGCTTAGAGAGAGCTAATGACATTTAAGCTAATTGCAATTAAGCTAGCAATATTTAAACTCACAACCTTTAAGCAAGTAATATTTTAAAAAACAACGTTGAATGACAGGTGTAATATTCGTCCAATCAGGTGTGGCCAACACCTGGGTGCTTGGAAATGCCCACTTGGCTGCAGTCACAGCACTTGATGTGAAGCGACCTGCAGAATAACGTAGTTGTGATGAAAGTTTGCACAGAAACGGAGGGGGCGTTACAAGGAAACGCAACGCCCCCTCCGACCTGCAGGTGGCAGTAGAGCTGCAGACCTCTCCTGCCACCGTAAACCAGACGTTACGTCGACGTTCACATCTGGATTTCTGAGCCAGCAGAGGCAGGAGCTGATGGGATTCACAGCCAGAAAGCCAGATTAGAATAATATGCTGATGAGATGTTAATATGCTTATTAACATCTCATCATGTTTATTAATATCTTTGATCAAATTATGGCTGAAATTTTGACTTTTTGGCCAGAATCCAAGGTTAAAGTCAGATTAATGCTCCAGCTTGTTTCCTGTCAGATCAGATCGATTCATTTCTTCTCCCATGAATTGCTGCTGGTCTGTCAGCAGCAGGGGAGTCGCTGCCCCCTGGTGGCTGCAGGGCAACATGCAGCTCTAAAACCTGAAATATTTCATAAAACCTTTACTTTTTAATTATTTTAGTTATAATTTCAACCAGAAAATTCAGCCCAGAAACGTAAATGTGTAATTTCTAACAGGACAGATTTGGAGGTTCTGTAGGTTCTGGACCTCCCGGTACCAGCTCTACCTTCTTCTTGCGGTTCTGCGGGTGCTGCTGCCGGTCCTGGCTCTTGCCCAGCAGGTCCGGGAACGCCAGCGGCTTCAAGGACCGGGACCGGGGCGCCCGCGGGTACCGGAAGTCCGACTCCCTGGAGTCCCGGCTGGCGCCGCTTCGGACCGAGCACAGCGAGCGCGAACGGTTCCGACCCGAGGAGTGAATGCTATTGACTCCGATCATGGCTGATCCAGGTCGACTCGGGTCCGGATGGAGGCGGAGCGGTTCTGATCCGAATGGTGGGGGAACACAGTCTGGAGGGGCTGTTAGAGGTTCTTCTGGTTCTGATGGATCCGGTTCCTCCAGCAGATCCGGTCAGAGTTCTGGGTCGGTCCAGAAGCGTCCAGATCAAACTTCTGGTTCCTGACCCAAACTGTTTCTATTTCTTCAACCAGAATAAAAATATTTTTCAGATTTGAGGCAGAAACGAATCAGATTCTGTTTTAGAGTCGCAGACGTTTGACTTCTGGGTCCATTTGGTGCAGAGATCGTTTCTTCTGATCGATGACGTATTTAAAGGTTTGATCAGACTTTCTGAAGGAGCCTCCTCTTCCTCCTCTTCCTCCCGTCTCGTTAATCAGACCCAGACTCTGCGCGGTCCCGGCGGTCCGGCCAGGCGGTTACCACGGCGATGCGACGCCTCGATCACCCAGACAAACGCATCCCAACTCGGAGCGGCGGCGAAGAGAATCCCTGGACTGCAAATAAACGTGTGACGAAGGAGACGCATCAGCAGCGGCCAAAACCCAGAGGACGATGAAGAGGAGGAGAGAGAGGGAGGCCGGGGCGAGCGAGCACACCCACACAGTCAGACGGAGAGAGAGTGAGGGAGAGGAAGGAGGATGAAGGTGGGGAGACAGAGGAGGAAAGTTTCTCCTGATCCGCCCTGAATCTGACACAATCCCTTCTCCTCTTCCTCAGCTGTTGATCTCCTCCTCTTCCTCCTCCTCTTCCTCCTGCAGGAGAATCCCTCGTCTTCTTCAGGTGATCTCAGTCCTCCGCCTCTTCCTCAGACTGAACTGTTAAGGACTGTTTACCTTCCTCCTCCTCCTCTTCCTCCTCTCTCTCTCTCTCTCTCTCAATGCGCATTTTCTCTGAGCTCAGCAGCCAATCAGAGGACAGAGCCAGCAGCTAAGGCCCGCCCCCGGCTGCCAGTCATGAGCTGAATGTAGATGAAGCTCAGCCATGAAGAGGAGCATTGATATCATTTCAGAACTGAAAATTAAACTATTCATTTTACTTTAATGTTTTAAAATCACATTTTTATTGCTGTCCAATTTCTTATCAGAATATAAAATCATTTTGAATGTTTTTATTTTGTATTTTCAGAATAAATATTTAAAATATTTATTTTAAATATTTTTGTGGAAATATCAACAATATTTTAACACAATTTTTTTTATAATTTGTTGTAAATTAAATTAAAATGCAATTTAAAAAAACATAAATCACTGAGCTGCAACTGAAACGTTTTAAATATTCCATGTTGAGTTATTAAAGTTAAATGTATAAATCAAGTGAATTATGTCACAAATGACTAATGTGCTGTGGCGTCGACACAGTGACGAAGACCTGCTGAAGTAAAACTTAACGGGGATTTAAGGCTCCTGGCATTTCACCTTCCTGACAAACCAACACCAACCAACACCGTGGTTAGTCAGGGAGATCTGACCCACAACTCCACAGGCTGCGCCCCACAACTCCACAGGCTCCGCCCCACAACTCCACAGGCTCCGCCCCACAACTCCACAGGCTCCGCCCCACAACTCCACAGGCTGCGCCCCACAACTCCACAGGCTGCGCCCCACAACTCCACAGGCTCCGCCCCACAACTCCACAGGCTCCGCCCCACAACTCCACAGGCTCCGCCCCACAACTCCACAGGCTGCGCCCCACAACTCCACAGGCTGCGCCCTGGATTTCATTAGGCTAATCTATAAATTTTTGCACAATCTCCCAACAATTCCTTCAGTCTGGAACTAGACCAGTGTCACATTCAGGTCACTGGTTTCCAGTCAGTTTGAGGATTCATATTATCATTTTAAGGAGTCTTCATGTACTAGAACCACAGGAGAAGTTTTAGTCTTGGACACCAAAACACTGAGATCATCAAACATATGAATGCGGCTTTATCTCCATGCTCCTGTGTTGCTCAAACAGGTTTTTAAGCGTCATTTAGATTAATTCTCTGATCAGATATTGTTCTCTCATTACACTGAATAAATAATGCTTATAAAGTAAGTCGTTTAATTGCCAAGACATTTCAGCAGAAGTTTCTTGTTTCTTCTTGCAAACACTGATGGAGGATCAGACCAGGAAGAGGAGAGCAAATTATTCCTGTTTTTCTGCCTCTCAGTCAGTCTGAGCTGCTGCCCACACACTCTCTGCTCCAGCCGTCAGCTCAGCAAACGCTCCACACACACACTGGCAACACACATGATGATGATGAGCATGATGGAGGTGAAAAGGTGACGCAAATTCATGTCGACCGCTCCGAGGCTGAGGTGGAACCGACCCACTCAGACATGAACACATACCAGACAGACAGAACTACCCACAGCAGCCATGAGAACCGGTCTGAGTGCGAACAGGGATGCTGTCGCTAAGGCAACGTGCTGCGGATGAAATGTCCATCATGTCCATCAATACATCCATGGACCCAGACCCACTTAAAGTTTGTGTCCCCAAAAAGACGAGTTTAGGTCGACGTGATGTCCAGATGAGAGAGAAAAACAGGTCTGTGTGTGTGTGTGTTTAAACCTGGGATATTTCTAGATTATCAGAACCAAAACAACCAAACACAAAACAATTCTAATTTATCAAACAAAATCACCATTATGAGGGATTCTAAAATCCTATTTATAGTTTTCTAGACACTTTTAGACCACATAAAACACGCAAAAATTGCGAAAGATTTTTTCGTACTGTTGTAACTATTAAAAAATTTCCCCTTCAATTCAACCTTATAAGTGGAGACACAATGTTGATGTTATCATTATAAAATAACTTGCAATTAAGTTTTGGCAAAGCTCAAAGTAATTTTCACAGGTGGCGGAGCGTTGCTGTTAGCAGCTGCTGAATGTAACTACAAATGTTACTTTGAATGTAACTCAGTTACTTTCCAAATCAAGTAATCAGTAATCTAAGTTACTTTTTCACAGTGACTATGCCATCACTGATTATCAGTACATTTTATCGGCTGTTTCATTATGAAAACATTTGTGACTTATTTTACCATCTTTAAATCCATTTTTCATAATCATAACATTTTAGGTTTTGTTCTAGATTGTAAAGTGTATTTAAATTCCAAGAACATTTCTAGTGTTTGGCTCAGACAACATGAATGGTGTCTTTTAGTGTCAGACATTTTAGGACAGGGACACTATTGTCCAATTTTGGACATGTATCTAAATTATGGGAAAATCCATTTATAGGGACATTTCAGCATTTTGACAGCACTTATGGAATATGAGAATAATCTGCACCAAATAATTATTTCAGAACAAGATAACTGAGATATGATTCGGTTTTTTGGTAATATATGAAAGTTTGGATAATTATGAGGGCATTTCTGGATTTTAATGAATTTCTGTTATATGACTTTAGGATTATGGTAATATTTTAGCAAAAACAACTTTTTTAAATCTGGATTTTTTTTTAGATTCTGATATTTTGTAATTATGAGTATTATTAAAACATGACGGCAATTTAGTAAAATTATGAACAATGGTGAATAATAAGTCCTATTTCACCGATATATGGTAATTTGAACATGAAAACATTTCTAGATTCTGTGAAGATTGTTGTTTTGCGACCACATGTCACCACGTGTAATCTGGGTAAATTAAGAGGCAGTGGGATTAGATCCACAGAGAGGAAGTTAAAGAGACACTTCTGCATTACGGGGACGCCTGCGGGGACGTTCAGGCGGACATGAGACGGGGACACACCTTGAGCAGGTCTTTGGGGAAGTCCTTCCCGTCGTTCAGTCCCTCCAGGTTGGAGATGAACTGGCTGCAGGACATCCTCTTCCCCACGTTCTGCACAGACAAGAGGTCAGAGGTCGCTTCGCTTGCTAGTCGCCTCGGCTCGGTTACAGCAGAAACCCTCAGACCCGCTGCTGTCTGTGGTCGTTGCCACGGCAACAAGACTCACTTCCTTAAACAGAGTAAAGGTCTGGAGCGGCAAACTTACAGACAGCATCTGATTCATATATAAACATTATTATAAATAAATCAACATCAGAAGAATCTGTTTCAATTTAAAGGTGATAAGTGGAATATGTGACGGGCGGCAATAGAACCAGGACTGGGAGGCATTTTGTTGTTTTCAGTTTGTATTTTATTTTGACCTGAACAGCAGTAATACTACTACTGCTAATACTACTACTGCTACTGCTGCTACTACTGCTAATACTACTACTGCTACTGCTGCTACTACTGCTACTACTACTGCTACTGCTAATACTACTACTGCTGCTACTGCTGCTACTACTGCTACTGCTAATACTACTACTGCTACTGCTACTACTACTGCTAATACTACTACTGCTGCTACTGCTACTGCTACTACTACTGCTAATACTACTACTGCTACTGCTACTGCTGCTACTGCTGCTACTACTGCTACTACTACTGCTACTGCTAATACTACTACTGCTACTGCTGCTACTACTACTGCTACTGCTAATACTACTACTGCTACTGCTACTACTACTGCTAATACTACTACTGCTACTGCTGCTACTGCTGCTACTACTGCTACTACTACTGCTACTGCTACTACTACTGCTACTGCTAATACTGCTACTGCTGCTACTGCTACTGCTAATACTACTACTACTGCTACAGTAGTAGTATGACTGCTGCTGTCATACTTGTTCAAGCTGTTTGTCTGAACTGCTAAAATTCCAATAAAGATATTTTGGGGAAAAAAATATTAAAAAATGGAATTCCTGTTGGGAAGCCAGTCATGTGACCACATCAGTAAACCCGATGAGGAAGACGAAGGAGACACTCACGTTTCCATGGAGATCCGTGTTCAACAGCATGACGGCGCAGGTCAGGGTGTGGATGCTGCCTGAGAGAGAGGAGAGAGAGAGAGACAGAGCGAGAGTGAGAGTGTGAGAGAGAGAGCGAGAGTGGGAGACAGGCAGGTGTGTTTCAGGTACCTTCAGTGGACATCGTCTCAGGGTTACACTGCCTGTATCTCCTGGAGAAGTGAGCGAGGACTCTCTCTCTCTCCTGGGTTTCTCCCATCAGAGCAAATCGGGTCAGAAACGTCCTGAACCAGAACCAGAAGTCAGAGAGACACTGGATCAGAAATAAGGCTGAAACGATTCCTTGAGTGATTCGAGTTCCTCGATTATTAAAGTTCCTCGAACAACATTTACCTGCCTGGAAGCCTCGTTAAATAATGTTTCATCATTTAGCCGCCGTGTTCCGGCCGGGTCGTTATTTGCGTTGAGCGGAGCTCCGACTTCCGCCTGAGTTGTTGACGGAAGCTACGTGTTGGCGGCATAACGTCCAGTTTTCCAGTTCGGCCCGTGGGCGGCTGCGCATTAGATTTTTAACGCAAGTGTAGCTTTACAGACGAACCGGAACATTTATTTCACATCACTCCGCAGAGCGCACCGTGGCGGCACGTAGCTGGTGGATGTTTCTGTGCGACGAACGAAGACGTCAAATCCCGTCGCTAACATGAACACAAAGCTATAAATGTCTGGGCCAGGTTCATCCATAAAGCCAGTGGTTCCCAAACTTTTTCTGGCCCCCTAGAAATGTCTGTCTGGTTGAACGACGCGTGGGGGAGGGGTGGGGTTTGGGGGGGATCGACTTTTTGGGGGGCAAAATGAATGTACGTAGCTTAGCATAGAGAAAAAACATCGGTGGCCAACAGGCTACTTGTTAAGCTAAAGGTGCTGTATTGATATTAGCTAGTCATCCTTTAGCTAACATTAGCTAGCCATCCTTTAGCTAACATTAGCTAGCCATCCTTTAGCTAACATTAGCTAGCCATCTTTTAGCTAACATTAGCTAGCCATCTTTTAGCTAACATTAGCTAGCCATCTTTTAGCTAACATTAGCTAGCCATCCTTTAGCTAACATTAGCTAGTCATCTTTTAGCTAACATTAGCTAGCCATCCTTTAGCTAACATTAGCTAGTCATCTTTTAGCTAACATTAGCTAGCCATCTTTTAGCTAACATTAGCTAGCCATCTTTTAGCTAACATTAGCTAGCCATCTTTTAGCTAACATTAGCTAGCCATCCTTTAGCTAACATTAGCTAGTCATCCTTTAGCTAACATTAGCTAGCCATCCTTTAGCTAACTTTACCTCCATCCAGCAGCTTCACTCAACAGTCGGTCAGTTTGGGGGAAAAACTGTGAAAAGTTCTTTGCGTTTTGCTGCCATGATTCTAACACCTGCAGCAGGTCTCCTTCTCCTTACAGGTGGAAACCCAGCGCGAGCGTCGTAGCGCTCATGTTGCGTTTAAAGACGGCTCGGAAAAACAGGTTACAACATGTTAACAACGGATTAAACAGTTTTAACTGCTGATAAAAGTGGCAGAGGACACAGATATGGGAAGTGTGGAAGCCCTACTGTATCAATCTGACAGAGGAATCACAGAGTTGGCCATTCTAAGGTAAAAACCCGGCGCATACAGCGTTCAGGGTTTGTTTATTCATCCAGACGGCTTCCCGCGACCCCCCTGCAATGGCACGGCGCCCCCCCTAGGGGGCGCGCCCCACAGTTTGGGAACCTCTGTATTAAGCTCACTGAAGATGAAAAACTAAAAGCTGGATCACAGACATTTTTATAAGCGTATCTGTGAGCCTGCCTCTTTATTATTAAATAGAAAAGAATTTCAGATTGTATGATTTTTCTCCAGGTCAACTTGGAAAGTGGTTGTGTTTATTATTACAGTTTATTATTACAGTTTATTATTAGAGGTTATTATTAGTTTATTATTACAGTTTATTATTAGAGGTTATTATTAGTTTATTATTACAGGTTATTATTACAGTTTATTAGTTTATTATTACAGTTTATTATTAGTTTATTATTACAGTTTATTATTAGAGGTTATTATTAGTTTATTATTACAGTTTATTATTAATTTATTATTACAGGTTATTATTACAGTTTAATATTAATTTATTATTACAGGTTATTATTACAGTTTATTATTAATTTATTATTACAGTTTATTATTAGTTTATTATTACAGTTTATTAGTTTATTATTACAGTTTATTATTAGAGGTTATTATTAGTTTATAATTACAGGTTATTATTACAGTTTAATATTAATTTATTATTACAGGTTATTATTACAGTTTATTATTAATTTATTATTACAGTTTATTATTAGTTTATTATGACAGTTTATTATTAGTTTATTATTACAGTTTATTATTAGAGGTTATTATTAGTTTATTATTACAGGTTATTATTAGAGGTTATTATTAGTTTATTATTACAGGTTATTATTACAGTTTATTATTAATTTATTATTAGTTTATTATTACAGGTTATTATTACAGTTTATTATTAGTTTATTATTACAGTTTATTATTAGTTTATTATTAGTTTATTATTACAGTTTATTATTAGTTTATTATTAGTTTATTATTAGTTTATTATTACAGTTTATTATTAGTTTATTATTAGTTTATTATTAATTTATTATTACAGTTTATTATTAGTTTATTATTACAGTTTATTATTACAGTTTATTATTACAGGTTATTATTAGTTTATTACAGTTTATTAGTTTATTATTACAGGTTATTATTACAGGTTCTGAACTGCAGAAAAGCAACTATTAGCTCCAATGTGAAAAACGGGACGGATGTTAATAACTCTGCTGTTATGTTAGATTTTTTTCTAACATAACAGATTTTAATAACGTTTTACTTTTTTTATCCGATTACTAAAATATTTGTTTACAGCAGCCCTAATCAGAACCAGAACCTTTCACTCTGAGAGCAAACTGATTCATTAACCGGGCCAGAACCGGGCCTGGTACCGGACCCAGCACTGACCTGAGCGCCTGGTCGATGTTCATGCCGCTGAAGTTGAAGTGCTCCAGGTACTCCTGCGCCACCATCTGGCTGAAGTCGTTACTGCAGGATAAGAACAGGAAGCTCGGTCATTCCAGAACCTCCAACTCAAACGCTCCGGTTCCGGACCGGGTTTGGACCCAGACTGACTTCTTGCTGAGGTGTGGCGCTACGTCGGACTTGCGGAACCCGTCCAGAGCGTAGAGCCGCTTGGCGAGGCGCCGGGCCGCCTGCAGGTCCGGTTTCAGGCCGTTGGTCAGAACCTCCAGAACCTCCGGGCCGGGCTGGTCCGGGGGACGGTCCGCTGGACGCTCCCTGGAGACACGAGGACACACCGTCACTCAGCAGAACCAACAGAACCGCAGGCCGGGTCTGACCCGTCGCCATGGCAACACAGCAAACAAACAGCTGCTGGATTGGTCTGGACCATTGGTACCGACCCAAACAGAACTTGCTTCTGTTCTAGAACCGGGCCAGAGGTTGGTCCATTTAGCACACATCCTGTGGTTCTGACCCAGAACCGGTTCAGACAGGTCGGGCCTCCAGAACTGGGCTCAGGAGATCCAAATCTGGACCTAGCAGAACCAGAACTGGTTCTGGTTCTGCTAGGTCTCCACAAACAATAAGTTGATGCTTTTATTCTGAAAAGCCATGGTTCTGGTTCTGGTCAGACATTTATCCAAGTATGTTTGAAGTTTTCCAACATGTTCAGAATCAAACATCACAACGCTTTACTCAGAACCCTCCAGAACCTCCCAGAACCAACAGAACAGAACTTCTGAGTCTGAAAGGTTCTGAATCCTTGGAAACCCAAAACTGGCCCAAAGTTCTGATGAACATCTGAAGAACCAAACAACTGGGTCCAGAGAGAACCTGCCAACACTCACCAAGCATCCAGCCAGAACCAGAACCTGGACCAGAACCAGAACCCTAACCTGGACCCACCGCTCAGCTGCAGGGCTGCCCCGGTCCTCCATGGTGCTGCTCCGGTCCGGCCCGGCTGCCTGTCGGACCTCTTGGTACCGTGGCAGGAAGTGAAGTCAGAAAGGGGGAAGTGGGTCAGCCGCAGCGTGGACCCGACCCGCTTCCTGTAACCGGGCCCAGCTTCCCTCCCACTGTCGCTATGGCAACCACACCACCAAACATCCCATGATGTCTGAGCTGCAGAGCTTGAATAATGCTGCTCACTGAACCGGCTAACCAGAACCATCCGTAGAACCTCCAGAACCTCAGCCCGGTTCTAGTTTGCAGCGTTTCCCTCCCAGAGGACAGGAAGTTTCCTGGAGGAATCCGGATGTTTCCGTCTGCAGCTCCTTCCTGCTGGAGAGAAACATCCAGAGCAGGAAGCTCCTCGCTAACGTCAACATTCAGTCCTCCACCCTCTGAACCCGAACCCGGACCCAAACCCGAACCAGGACCCAAACCCGAACCTGAACCGCCACCTGAATCTGAACTGCCAAATCACAAAGCCATTAATACTCATTATTACTAGATTGGACATCACCTATTAGCCGCTACAGCTAGCCTATTAGCCGCTACAGCTAGCCTATTAGCCGCTACAGTTAGCCTATTAGCCGCTACAGCTTGCGATGCGCTCCTTTGGGTGTCAGTAAACCCGAACTGTTCCAATGCGGGATGAGCTGGAATCCATCTTTACTATGGTCCAATCGCTCTCTTGTCTTGCCTGAATTCTGTTAATTAAAGCTGAGAAAATAGTTGAAGCTTTGATATGTAAAACACATTTTCTCGATGGAAGTGAATCTATAAATGGTTTCTGTCAGTTCTGTCAAAATGGAGGAGAGGGCTGAGCAAATTTCTCCTTTATATTGGTCAATCATTTAATTGTACATGATACCTGCTGTTAATTACTTTGTTAAAATTTAGCAAAGTATTTTTGATGATTGATGATTTACATTCTACAGTTTTAAGTTACCGAGGCTGCAGTGCGCCAACAGAGGGAAAGTAATGCTGATAAACAGGCGTAAAACAACGTTAAACCGCTTTTATTCTGCTTTTTCTCGCTCTCCGTGTCGCTTTACGTTACATGCAGACCTGTTGCCATGGCGACCAACAGACGGCAGCTCCGCTAGCCCACCGAGTGGCGGTTAGCGTCAGTGCATCAGGAGAAATCGAAACAAACACATTTCTCAAACAGAACCTTCAGTCTGTTACAGCTTCATGCTGTTTGAATTTTCAGACTCGATATTTTTTTTACAGTCATTATAAGCAGAAAATGGCGGTTAATTTAAACAGCTGCTGTACTGATGACCTGTCAGAGTGTAGGTGTCAGAGTGTGTCGACTTATTTTAGTGCCAACTGAACCGAAAAACGGCAAACTGCAGCACAGGTATGCTAGCTTTCTAAAGTCAAGCTAGCATACCTGACTCCCATTTTCTCAATCTTTATTTTAAATCAAAACCTTTGTGAAACGTGACACTCTTGGACTTCTATAGTTGTTGTAGTGTTGACAATCAATAAAGTATTGACTTATTTTTCATATTTATTTGCCTGATTGTCATTTTCCCAACCACAGATATTCCCGACTAATACATAGTAGCGGCGCCGCATCACGAATAGATGTCAATACAAGACGCACCATCATGGCGGCTGCAGTGCATTATGGGTATATTCGCATGTCCCTGTGAGACTGATCTGAGCATTTTTATCTCTGTGAATGCTGAATATTTACATCTCACTCAGATCGAGTTCTGGCAGCGATTAGATCTGTCTGCACCACTAGCCAATCACAAGCAGGTCTGTTTCAGCCAATCAGAGTGGGCCTCACACATCCTGCATTCAATTGGATAAAATAACAACCAATCACATCCCGGGAATCAAAACGTGACTAAAATAAACACATGAAAGCTTCATACTAGAAAAAATGGAGTTTAAATATTTAATAAGCAAATATTTTCTCATTAATTTCCAGTTTTCCACCAGCTGATTATTGATTTAGGATTTAACTGAACCGCAAAACATTGAAATTTGATTGATATGTTTTTTCTTTTTTTAACACATTTTTATCCAAGCGTATTTTCAGGTTTGATGTCAACTTGTAACATTTTGTAACATAAAAACCAAATGGACCGCTAACAGGCCAAGCTAGCTAGCACGCTACCGCCAGGCTAAACTAGTTTTCTGGGAGAAACTGCATCAGATTCTTGGACCGGTTCTATTCAGATCTCTGTTGGATCTGAACCATCAGAACCGTCCCGACCAATAAACCCACAGCTCCAATCCTAATGCTAGAACCAGAACCATTCCGACTCCACAACTGCAGAGCATTTAAAGGGTTAAAGCAGCTAAACATTTAGAAACATTTCCTCCAATCTGAAGAGTTCTTATAAAGACGATCGCCATGACGATAAGACAGTCTGAACGAGTGGTACCGACCCAAACCACCTCCGGTTCTGCTCAGTTCAGTTTCAGGTTATGTTTAATTAGAGGCAAATATAAGCAGAGTGAGACATCTGTCGTGTTGAACTGCTTTGGTTTCTAAACCAACAAACCAAACCAGAGCAGAGTTCTGCCATCTGGACCAGAACCGAACCAGAACCTGATCAGAACCCGATCGGGACAGATAGCTGGGACCAAACAGAACCAAACCCAGACAGAGAGGAGTCAGAGCTACGGTTCTACCATCTGAATCAGAACCCGACCAGAACCAAACCCAGACAGACAGAGAGGAGTCAGAGCTACGGTTCTACCATCTGAATCAGAACCCGACCAGAACCAAACCCAGACAGACAGAGAGGAGTCAGAGCTGCAGTTCTGCCCAGGGTGTGTCAGTCCAACTGAAACCACAACAGAACCGCTGACAGAACCAGAATCAGCTGTGACAGACGGACTCTCTGTTGAACCTGGCCGACTTGGTTCTGATCCGGCTGGAATCCTCAGAACCTCCGAGGATCCAGTTTGTATCCGAGCCATAAAAAACTAACCAGATCCGATCCGGTTTCAGCTCGCCGTACCTAATAAAGTGGCCGGTGAACAGACATCTCAGAATGGGTCAGAACCAGCCCAAACCTGGTTCTGACCCATCTCAGGAGTTCTGGGTCCACACCGGGCTGACCTGCAGATCCTGAGCTTCCTGATCCCATCAGAACCGGTCCAGAACCATCAGAACCGGTCCAGAGGCTCACCTGTACACGGCCGGGTAAGGCAGCAGGTACCGGTCCTCCAGAGCCCCGCCCCCCCAGCACAGCAGGTAGGTCGCCATGACGACCAGGCCCCGCCCACAGTCCCAGCTCAGCAGCCAATCAGACGGCCTCGGCGCCTCTGAGGCATGATGACATCATCCTGGTACGACATCATCTTTTTCTTCTTCTGCGGCTCATAAAGCCGCGGCGTTCCCTCGGCTTCCCAGTGTTCCCAGTCCGATCCTCCTGGTTTCCCTCGGAGGTATGAGCTTCCTCCCGGGCCGACCCGAGCGCTCCTCCTCCTCCTGCTCCTCCCTGCTCCTCCTCCTCCTCCTCCTCCTCCTCCTCCTCCTCCTCTTCCTCTCTTTGTCTCCTCTTCCCTTCCTGGAAGTTTCTGTCTGCGACTCGCTGAACTTCTGCTTCAGAACAAATCCTGGACAGAACTGGGCCCTGAGCCCAGCAGAACCTGACCCAGGTGGAGACATCAATGAGAGGTCAGAGGTCACAGATGCTAGAGATCAACATGAATGGCAGGGTGGAGGAGGAGAAGGAAGAGGAAGGTTTCTGTTTTCTGACAGGAGTGGGAGGTCTTTCTCTCCGTCCCGTCTCTGAGATTCAGTCTGGATGAACTCATGAGGAATTTCCCTCCAAACCCGGAAAAATGGAAAAGAACGAGTGTGTGTGTGTGTGTGTGTGTGTGTGTGTGTGTGTGTGCGCACCAGGTTTTCCTATCCTTATGGGAACCTACTGTCTACAATGTGGGGTTATGGGGACCATTGCTCCTTGTGGGGACGTTTTCTTGGTCCCCATGAGGGAAGTTGTCCTTACGGGTTAGGCTGTAGAAATTAATGGAAGTCAATGTGAAGTCCCCACAAGTGATGAAAGCACGACTGTGTGTGTGAGTGTCAGCTTGCAGTCTAAAAAGTTCTGAGCTTCAAAGAACCGATCTGGATCCAATTCATCCCACATTCCCAGGAAACCAGAGCTGGGAGTTTCCACTGTGTGTGTGTGTGTGTCCACTGTGTGTGTGTGTGTGCGTGTGTGTGTGTCCACTGTGTGTGTGTGTGTGTGTCCACTGTGTGTGTGTGTGTGTGTGTCCACTGTGTGTGTGTGTGTGTGTCCACTGTGTGTGTGTGTGTGTCCACTGTGTGGTGTGTGTGTGTGTGTGTGTGTGTCCACTGTGTGTGTGTGTGTGTGTGTCCACTGTGTGTGTGTGTGTGTGTGTGTGTGTGTGTCCACTGTGTGTGTGTGTGTGTGTCTGTGTGTGTGTGTGTGTCCACTGTGTGTGTGTGTGTGTGTGTGTCCACTGTGTGTGTGTGTGTGTGCGTGTGTGTCCACTGTGTGTGTGTGTGTCCACTGTGTGTGTGTGTGTCCACTGTGTGTGTGTGTGTCCACTGTGTGTGTGTGTGTGTGCACTGTGTGTGTGTGTGTCCACTGTGTGTGTGTGTGTCCACTGTGTGTGTGTGTGTCCCTGTGTGTGTGTGTGTGTGTGTGTGTGTGTGTGGTGTGTGTGTGTGTGTGTGTGTCCACTGTGTGTGTGTGTGTGTCCACTGTGTGTGTGTGTCCACTGTGTGTGTGTGTGTGTGTGTGTGTGTGTCCACTGTGTGTGTGTGTGTGTGTGTGTGTGTGTGTGTGTGTCCACTGTGTGTGTGTGTGTCCACTGTGTGTGTGTGTGTGTGTGAGCAGCAGCTGCTGTTGCTGTTTGGCTGCTCTCCTTGGTTTGCATTCCAAGGAGCACTCTGTGGTTCTGACCCATTTCCTGGGGCAGACAGTAAAGCCCAGCTCTGTTTGGGTCGGTTCTGTGAAGCCCGGTTCTGTTCGGGTCGGTTCTGTGAAGCCCGGCTCTGTTCGTGAAGCCTGGCTCTGTTCGGGTCGGCTCTGTTCGGGTCGGTTCGGTGAAGCCTGGTTCTGTTCGGGTCGGTTCAGTAAAGCCCGGCTCTGTTTGGGTCGTTTCTGTGAAGCCCGGCTCTGTTCGGGTCGGCTCTGTTCGGGTCGGTTCTGTGAAGCCCGGCTCTGTTCGGGTCGGTTCTGTTCGGGTCGGTTCTGTTTGGGTCGGTTCAGTAAAGCCCGGCTCTGTTCGGGTCGGTTCTGATTGGGTCGGTTCAGAAGGAAGGCCGATCCTCCCCTCCAATGAGACTCAGGAAGTAAACGCTCAGAACAGGAAACAGGAAGTTGGAAGATATTTTCGGCCCAAGAAGAAGAAACCTTCACAGAAAACCTGAGCAGGGAAAGGTCAAGAGGTCAGCTGAGACCAAAGCTGCTGGCCTGAAGGATCGGTTCTGGAGGGAAACCAAGGAGTGGACCCGACCCAGATGTCCTGGGTGTTAGAGGCTGGAAGCTTCCTTTTGGTTCTGATGGATGGACCAAACTGATGGGGCCCATCGGATGGTTCTGTTGGTCATGTGACCCTGCAGGTGTCAGAACCAGCCGCTGAGTCGTGACAGATCTTTCCCATCTGCGGTGACTCAGCGTTGCCATGGCGACGGGCTGAAACGGGCCTCCAGGTGCGGCTGACAGCAGGACGGCGGGAACGGGTCGGCTCAGAACCGCGGGTCGGACCGGCGCCGAGTCTGCTGCAGATACTCCAGCTGGTGATGATTCAGGAGGCGAACCGAGATCCACAGAGATTCATGAAGACCATAGAACCGGGCCGGGGTCCGGCTGGCCCAACCGGGCCGAGGTCCGGCTGGTCCAACCGGGCCGAGGTCCGGCTTGCCCAACCGGGCCGAGGTCCAGCTGGTCCAACCGGGCCGAGGTCCGGCTTGCCCAACCGGGCCGAGGTCCGGCTTGCCCAACCGGGCCGAGGTCCAAGCGGGCCGAGGTCCAACCGGGCCGAGGTCCGGCTGGTCCAAGCGGGCCGAGGTCCAACTGGGCCGAGGTCCAACCGGGCCGAGGTCCAACCGGGCCGAGTCCGGCTGGCCACGATGTGCGTCAGATTTTTAATTTTGTTTTCCTCTTCGGTTTTAGTTTCCATCTCTGAACAGTAAAATCCCGGCGGTCGGGAATCGGAACCGGTCCGGTCCGTTTGGACGGGTCGCTCCCCGCATCTTGGTTCTGTCTGTACCTATAATCGGGCCGATGCAGTGAAGCGGTCGGTGATGGACCCAAACGGTTCTGCAGGGTTCTGATCGGATCCGTTCTGGTTTCCGGGTTTGTTCTGATCTTAAGAGACTGATCGGGTTTTCCGCAGCGGCTGGTTCTGTTAACTATGGTCTAATCTGAATGGGTTCTGATGGTTCTGCTGCTGATCAGAACCAGTCAACACGACCAGAACCGCGTGGAGGTGCTACCCCCATGTGGCCACTCGGTGGTACTGCAGCAGGCCCTACAGTCAGAAGGTCCAGAAACAGAATCTCTGCTAAAACCCGACCTGCAGAACTCAGAACAGAACCAGCCAGCAGAACCCGTCACAAGCAGCCGTCTGGATCAGAACCTTTGGGTCGGACTCACCTGCTGTGCAGCGCTGGCACCGATGTCGCCTTCCTGAAGCTGTCTCTGACGATGGAGCGGCGCCACGTGCCTTCTCAGACCGGGACCGGACCGGGGGCCCGGCCCGGCGCCGAGGGCCGTGTCGGAGGACGACTCGGCCGGGTCAGCGGAGCGAAGCTCAGCTCCAGGATCTGCTTGGCGCTCTCGCAGATCTGGCTCTGGACAGAGAAACGGGTCAGCGGCCGGCGGCCCGGTGCCACGCGGCGGCCCTCCAGAACCGGCCTACCTGTATCTCGGGGGTGAGCGTGGGCAGGTCGAAGGTGAAGACGGAGGTGGACCCGGAGTGAGCAGGTCCACGCTGTCCAGGCTGCTGTAGGACGTCCCCTTGGCGCGGTGCGACTCCATGATGCTCTCGAAGTGGCGGCTGAACGAATCCAGCTGGCTCTCCGACGGTCGCCGGGCGACGCCCGCCGCCACCGGCGACTTCAGGCCGCCGTGGGCCTCGGACGGCGGCGCCGTGGTTCTGGAGGAGGAGACGGGTCAGACCTGAGTGGTGGTTACCGTGGAAACCAGAGGCGGCCGCCCTCACCCCTTCAGCAGCAGACTGAGGACCTCGTCTTCCTCTCTGGCGGCGCGCTGCCGCTGGCGGTCGCCCTGCATGCGGACGCTGGCCCAGCTGGCCACGCCCTCCTCCTCCTCCTCATCTTCCTCGTCCACCTGGCCGTTCTGCTCCCTGGACGACCCGTCCTCCGGGCTGAAGCAGGACTTTCCCAGAACGCTGCGGCTGAAACCCAGATCGGCCTCTTCGGCGGCCTCGGCCTCCGCTCGCATCACCTGCAGGGGCGGGGCGATTATCGCATCGATGAATTCTGATCAATACATCACAACCTGCAGGCCCTCAGAAACCAGAACCAGAACCAGTTCACCTCGTCCAGGTCCGTCTCCCGGTAGCAGCGCAGCGGCACGGCGTCCAGGTCCGTCTCAGAGTACTTAATGGACCGCCGGATGATGCCGGTCTTTGGGGCGGGGCCTCGGGGGTCAGGGGTCACCAGCTCCACCTCGACCTGCTGGACCTCGTGATGAGAGAGCTTCTGGTTCTGCTGGTCCCGCCCCCTCCTCTGATTGGTCGGCTGCAGGTGGAGGGAGGAGGGCGGGGTGGGGCTGGACGAGCCGCTGGTCGGTTGCGTGACGGACGAAACGTCTGCAAGAAGAGAAACTTTATTAATCCCCAGGAGGAAACGACGATTCAGGCCAAAGAACAAAACAACAATTCATCCCTCACACACCGAGTCCATCGAGTCTCCAGCTGCATGGGCCCCATCGGTGACAGAATGGGTCCCAACGGGGACAGAATGGGTCCCATCTTTGCCCGGATGGGCCCCATTGGGGATGGAATGGGTCCCATCTTGGACATAATGGGTCTCACCAGGGACATAATGGGTCCAATCAGGGCCAGAATGGTCCCATCTTGGCCAGAATGGGTCCCAAGATGGACAGAATTGGTCCCATCAGGAACAGAATGGGTCCCATCAGGAACAGAATGGTCCAATGGGGACATAATGGGTCCCTACGGGGATAGAATGGGTCCCAATGGGGACAGAATGGGTCCCTACGGGGACAGAATGGGTCCCAATGGGCAGAATGGGTCCAATGGGGACAGAATGGTCCCTACGGGGATAGAATGGGTCCCATCGGGACAGAATGGGTCCCATCAGGGACAGAATGGGTCCCATCGGGGCCCGAGGGCTCTGCTTTGACCAGCCTGCTCATCCAGACGGAGACCATCAGGTCCACAGTTCAGTCACTGAACTGATTCACTGATCTGAACAGATCCTCTGTTCAGAATCAATTCTTGAACAGACTTCTGGTTCCATTTTTCTCACAGATGTTCTGTGGTCCATTGCAACCCGACCCAGACCAAACCAGGCAGCTGTTCTGAAGAACCAATGATCAGCGGGTAAAAGGTCAAATGTGGCTGGTTCCGTGGGTCCAGCTGGTCAGAACCGTTGAGGCCGACCTGAGTCGCCTGATGGAGGCAGACGCCTAAATAAAGGCCAGGAAGTGAGCTGGAGCTGGAAGGCTAAGCGGCTAATTGGCTTACTGGAAGCTGCTTGTTTACTCCTGCCGGTTCCCAGCTCCTCACTCGGACCGTTACCGGGTTCTGAAGGTTCTGTCCGGTAAGGCTCCAGATTCTCTTACCTCTGCTTCGGCGGCCCGGATCCGTCGGGCCTCCAACAGGAAGTCCCACTTCGCCCTGGCGATCTTCTGGACCGAGACGAAGGGCTGGATGGAGCGGTCCGGTCCGACTGCAGGAGAGGAACCAGAGACATGAAATCAGTCCGGTTCAATAACACCGGGTCTAACTGCAGCAGAACCAGGAAACCAGACCCGGATCAGTCCGCCTTTAACATTAGTTCCAGTCTGACATAAAGAACTAAGATTTCAACAGGAAACTTCCCATCAAAGAGGTCAGAGGTCACATGTGGGGTCCCCCAAGGCTCCATCCTAGGACCCTCAATATCTATATGCCCCCACTAGCTCAGGTTATAACAGGAAATAAGATCAGTTACCATGACGATGCAGATGATACACAGCTCTACATTATGATGTCACCAGTGACCTTTGACCCATCCAATCACCTAACAGATGCTCAGAACAGATAAATGTGAGGATGTGACAAACTTTCTGCAGCTGAACAGAAACAAAACTGAAGTTATTATCTTTAAACCTAAAAAGAAGCGAACCAGAGTTATAGATCTAGAGTTTTAGATAAAGGTAATAGATCTAGAGTTATAGATCTAGAGTTATAGATCTATAGTCAGCTTCAGTTCTTCCAGTTGGAAACCAGAGATCAGGCTGACCTCTGACCTGACGCTTTGGTCCACAGTGGACCTTCTAGCAGCTGCAGAACGTTTCCAGGACCAGAGGATGAAAGTCTCAGATCAGAGAAACTCATCCAGGCTTTGATTCCTGCAACCAGAACCAATCAATCAGGTTCTGGTTCTGCTCTGCATCCCCACAACCAGAACCAAACAAGGAGACGCAGCATTCAGCTTCTATGCACCACAGATCTGGAACAAACTTCCATATTAGTGATGATGTGTGTCCTTTTAGTGAGGACGGACAGCCGACCCGTTGTCCATCCCAACCAGCCAGTGAGGAACCACCAGGAGGTCCAACGCTGCTGGCTGAGGACAACATCTAAATATGTCTGTTTCTGATACAGGTTTATTGCGATCAGACATTCTCCCCAAACACACCGTGGACCCGTCCCGCCTCTCCATCCGTCCAGCCAACCTGCATCCCAGAACCGCCGTCCGTAGTACCGTGGCTGGACTGGCTGGAGGTTTCAGGGACACGCTGTGTCCCAGGCTTCCTGTGACCCCACTGGAGCTGGAGGACAACGTCCCGGGGGTGCACCATGATCCTGAGTCTCTTTCTGGTTCTTGGCCATTCCTAGAACCAGCAGCTGGCACTCCTGGGCCAGCTGTTTATGGACTCCTCGAGCATCCGGTCTACAGCACTGATCGCTGCTCTGAGTGTGAACTCCAGAAGACGACTGATGGACAGTTTGTCCTTTGGAGGTCCACCTCCCCGGCAGACACTCTGCCCTCTGGCTGGATGCGTTTCTTCTGGGGACCTCGGGGCTGGATGCTGGTGACCCGTCCAGCAGATCATCATGCTGCCTCTGCTCCAGGACCTGAGGCCTATGGTCTCTGGTGTGCTGGGTTGACTGATACCGGTGCAAGTTGGACCCATCTTTAGATGGTGACGATGTCCGCGTCAGTCGGGGGTCCAACATGGGCGACCCGGAAGCAGGTACCCAATCCAACTTACTTAGCAAGGCAGGAGACACTGGTGGAGCTCTTTTGGACGTTCCAGGAGAAATGCGTCCTGGTTTCGTTTGAGGTAAAAATGTTTCTGGTTTCCGATTCTGGTTCCAGTTCTCCGTCTGCAAAGCCTCAAGGGGAGATTGCCATAGAGGAGATTCTTTTGGGAACGTCCCTGAATGTTTGGGACTCTCAGATCTCACAGAATCAGCGTCAGAGGGAGTTGGAGAGGGGGTCCATTTGTAACGTCTGTCTGCAGAACCAGCAGAGATTCTGTTGGACTCTCCAAGAAACTTACAATCCAGATCAGAGATGGAGTATGGAGAGATGCTCCTCCTGTCACTGATGGGACTGTTTGCATCGCTGGTTCTGCTGCTACAGCGGGACAGATGGTACGGACTCCTACTGCGGGGATCATTGGAGTTGAAGCTCACAGGTTCTGCTGCAGGATGACTGGTGCTGGTCCTGGTACCAACACCATGGCAGGAGCTCCCAGCTTGGTGCTCAGTCCTAAAAGGAATCTCATGCTGAATGTCTGTGGGTCTTCCTGCAGGTAATGGGGGGTGAAATTTATAGGGCAACCTGTGACCATCTTCATGCAGCCAGGACTTCTGTGGGCTTTGAGTAGGACCTTGTGGTCGGGCCATTGAGTAGAAAGAATCTCCGGTTTGAGCACATAGGCGGTCAGACGCAGGACTTCTGGGTAATCCATTCACTGAACCATGACAGAACCTTCGATCCATCTCCAGGAGCTCAGTCCTGGACGGTAGGGTCAGAGTACTGCGGGACAGGACGGGTGATCCACCCAAAGACCGGCAGCGAGGAGGCTGAGAGGGTCGAGGTAAAGATGGATTGTGGCTCCCTGAAGCATGGCCTGCAAACCTGCGTCTTAGTTCTGGAGACCCAAACTCCTCTAAGGCCCGGTGGGTAGCGTCTCTGGCCACAGCATCCATGGTTGCCTTTGAAAGGTAGGGTTGCCCCCATGAGGAGTCTCTCCTGGGCTGCTGTTGGTGGCTGTTGCCATGTAAGGTTTCATCGTCGTACCATATTGGGTCACTCATCCTCTTCGTCAGATGAGCAGCAAGCTGCTGGCCCTCGGTTCTTCTGTTAGGATCCTGTTGGTGTGCAGCCATGCTGCTGACGCTGCCTTTCTCTATGTACCCAAAGGACACCAAAGACATCCGTCCATCTTCATCCACCGTCTCTGGGACCTCACAAGACCTGGAACGGGTGGTGTAGGTGGAGGGGACAGTCAGCCAGTGTGAGGATGTAGAAGATTGAAAGGAGGGATCAAAACTTTCATCCAAAGTTTCCTGATGGTGTAACTGGGCTGCAGAGGAGTGAGGGTTCTGGAGCTGGAAGCTGACTGAATGCCTAGAAGAAGACTTAGGGGAGCAGTAGTTCGCCCTCGCTGAACAGCGCGGTACCTCCGGAGAAAGATCTGGACTCCGGTTTGGACTGGACTGGCTGGAGCTCCTTTGGGAGTTAGAGACGAGATCTGAACATTGCAGCATCAACTGGTTGGTTCCACCATCGCCTCGGCCCAGGAACTTCTCATCCTCTTCCGAAACGGACCGGACTTCCACATACAGGTGGAGAACTTTACCTGGCTGAGACATAGTGGCCAGTTTAGCAACCTGCTCCTTCCTGCTAGCTAAATACGCAGCGGGGTGCTGAACTTCCATGAACCCAGCAGAACCCTGAAGCCTATGATGTTTGGTCGAGAGAGCAGCAGGTCCATAGTCCATCAGCTCCTACAACCTGCAGCGAGAAAAACAAACCGAAGAAAAGTCCGTCAACATCTCAACTCATCAAGTCATTGAGCTCAAAGTTCTCCGTGTTTGAGACTGAACTAAAAAATGTTCTTTACACCCAAACCTAGACTTCTAATGTCTGAAGCAGTTGTCTAAATCCACAGGTTGGACTTCTCAGCTGCTTCTCAGATCCCTCTCTTCCTGTCTACAGCCTTCACTTCCGGTCTACATCCTTCACTTCCTGTCTACAGCCTTCACTTCCTGTCTACATCCTTCACTTCCGGTCTACATCCTTCACTTCCTGTCTACAGCCTTCACTTCCTGTCTACATCCTTCACTTCCTGTCTACATCCTTCACTTCCTGTCTACATCCTTCACTTCCTGTCCAGATACTTTGGTTTGACTGACAGAAAGTAACGCTTATTGTTAACTTGTTTTCCTGTGTGACGTCTCTCTGAGTTGACCGGTTTTTACCAGATGCTGACCTCTGACCCTGGCTTACAGCTATACTGGTCCCTGACCATTGAGACGGGCTGGAGGTCCAAACCTTCAGGTAGAGAAACAACTTCCTACTGAAACAGGAAGTTCAGTCGGAAACTGAACAGGAAGGCTGAGGAGTTCAACTCTGCTTAGAATGGTCAGGTACATGAACTGGACTGAAACCGGGTCAAACCAGAACCAAAGTCCAAACAACAAACAGAACCCTTAAGGTGGACTGCAGAGTCCAGACCACCTAAAGAGACACCAGGAAGGTTTGGATCCCAGGAGGAGCAGAAGATTTTCACTGTGTGTGTGTGTGTGTGTGTGTGTGTGTGTGTGTGTGTGCCTATGTACTCTTGGTCTGATAAGCAGTTAGCCCTACTTTTCTTGGACTCCGCTAATAGGATTCCCTCACCATCCCCTCCTCCTCCCAGCATGCATCATTCAGGGGCTGAGACACACACACACACACACACACACACACACACACACACACACACACACACACACACACACACACACACACCTTTGCATGTGCAGCTGTAACCTTACCCGAGTGTCCTCTGTCCTTACTGCTGCAGTGACGTCTCCTGTGTTGCCGTGGTAACCTCCATTTCCTCCTTCCTCTCCTCAGTAACCTGGTCTTTCTCGTCCTCTTCGTCCTCCTCTTCCTCTCTGAACACTTGTTGTCTGCAGCAGAGCCGGCTCATCGTGGATTTACAGACTCCTCCTCTATCTCCTCTTCCTCCAAAAGCTGTTAGCCCCGCCCACCTTCCCTCCAGCCAATGAGCAACTGAGTTGGCTGCTTCAGCCAATGACTGGGTGGAGGGGGTGGGGCTACAGACCTGATCAGGAAACACAAACACTCTGATCAATGAACTGTGATGTCACTGTGCTGCATTCTGATTGGCTGAGGGCGTCTCACCAGGCAGAACCAATCAGATGCAAGCTGGCACCAATCAACACAAATCGAGTCCCTGATTGGTCAGAACGAGACGCTACTGACCACACCAGCAGAAAGCAAGCTTACCTGAGGTGAGCTGAGGTCAGAGGTCACTGAAGAAAGGTGGAAGTGAAAGCCGATGTCAGGTTGGTGGCTGCTGGTTTCTGCAGAACATCTGATCCCAGATTAATCTTTTCTCCAGGGTCACCGGGGTCACCTGGAGCTGCTGGCGGACTCTGGTTACTATGGTGACTCCCTCCTTTTAGGCGCAGCAGGGGCTCATTTGGTTCTGATTGGTTCTTCTGGACGACAGTTGGGTCGTTGACGTTTGGATCGTTATTCCCTCTGGTCCTGGATGCTTACTTTCGCCCAGTTGTTATGACGCGTAACCATAGCAACAAGGTATGTTGTTATATTTTTACATCAGCTTATCAGCATCTCAAAAACTGAAATTACACCTGAACTTTGACCCCAGATCCTGAGGAGCTTCATGGATGCAAAAAGACAAAGGACATTAAAAACCATCTCTAACAGTTTTCTATTAAGACAGATTTAAAGAGGAGCAGCAAAAGCAGAGGAGGTGGATCAGTAGAGCAACAAGAATCTGGTTTCTGCTGCCAGAGCCCTTTTCTGATTCGCTGCAGCACTGACTGCTACAGGAAATCCTTCCTGCCCACAGCATCACCATCCACACCGACTCTTAAAGATGACACAAGATCATTCACCTTTGGATAAACAAAGAATTGATCAAATACATTGAATCGAAGCTGAAACTAAAACTTTAACAGAAATTTCCCCCAAAAATGAAGTTGAATGTTGGACAATTAAAAAACAACACAACAAAGATTTAAACAGGAACAGCAAATAACTGTAGCATCACCTGAACTAATTATAATTCAGGTGAAATCAGTGAGAGCAGCAGGTGAGGAAGAGGAGGAGCAGCCTCAGCTCTTCCTCTGACTGGACCCTGAGACCAGCTGACCATTATGATCAGAACCCCTTTATTAAACACTTCCTGTGGTCATCCACAGCTCGCCTCTGATTGGCTGAGCTCGGACTCGGTGTGTATTGATCTGACTCGAACTGTCCTCTAAAGGTCACTGGACCTCCTGCATCCCAGAACCAGGCGGATGGAGCCGGTCCAGTTCGGCATCTTTCTATAAATACCATCTGTCTTATTTGTTCATTCATTATTAGAAATAACATTTTAAAGACGAAACTCCTCTTTATGCTCCATTAAACAGTCGTGTCGCTTCTCAGCTGGATTCGGGAGCAAATATCTCCTTTCAGAAACTGGGCTTTTTATTATTTTTACAGTAATATTCGGAACCGAGCTGCACTATGTGTGCTATTTGACATTATTCTGTTTAATAAAAGTGTGTTTTATGATTCGGCTGGCAGTTGATCTCTGAATGCTCATCTTTAATGCGGACATTTCCAGGATCTCCTGGTTGTTGCTGGAGGCGCTCAGCAGGGTGGACCGTCTCTTCAACAACACCAGGGTTTGAAAAAGTGGGAATGTTACTTCCAGAAAAAGTTCTTTAGAGCAGTTAAATCAGCGCCGAATTGTTCCGGAACAACTTTTATACCGACCCAGACTGCACCGGAGTTCTGCCGCAGGTTTAATCCAGTAAACATGAGAATAAATTGAAATCTTGATGTATTTTAACCAAGTTCCGCGCAGCGGTGTCTTACCTCCAGCAGCGGACAGAGGCTGGGGGCTCAGCGGCCCCTGGAAGAGCACAGAAGTGCGGATATGGACTCGTCCTGCAGGTCCATCCCCGGTACTGGTGTCGGTACCGCTCAGAGAGGGCAGCTGGGGCAGTAACGGTAATCTGCGTTGTCTCGCGGGGAGAGAGAGCAGAAACCCGGCTGGGAACGGGAGGACGGCCTGCTGGCTCCGCTTGGCGCTCCGCTGGCCCTCCGCTTCACACACTTTAATTTTTATTTGATTTTATTGATATTTTCCAGGCAGCGGCTGCACTTTAGTTTACCTTCTCCACGGTGACTTCAACTTCCGCATCGTTTGAGTGACGTAGCGTAACGTCAGGCTGGACCAACCAATCAGAGAACAGGAAAATGTTTTTAAAGAGAATTTAATTTTTGTTTAGAAAACTGATTCCTGAACGAGAAATTACATAAACATTTGATTGTTTTCAGGAAGCAATTCAGAGTTTATTGAAAATTAGCATGTTTGGCAGCTTAATAATTGATATTTAACTTAAATCCGCCTGTAAAAGTGGCCCTGGGCTGTTTTTCTATAATCTGAATCTGGATCATTTTCCTGCTGCTGAACCGTAAAAGCAGCCCAGCGTTCAGAAAGCTGCAGTTCCTGCTGAGCTCCAGCAGGGGGCGCGCATTCCCCACCAGGATCAGGATCTGTCTGGTTTTACACAGAAGCTCTTCAACACGATGATGATGATGATGATGATGATGATGATGATGATGATGATGATGATGATGATGATGAATATCAGATCACAATAATAAAATGAAACATTGGTGTTAAGATCCTGTGATCTACAAAGTCAAATAAATAAAACTGGTAACTCGGGGTGCTGCGGCGGCGCAGGGTCAAGGCACGGCCCATGTGCTAAGGCTTTAGTCCTCATGCCAGTGGCTGCGGGTTCAATTCCCAGTCTGGTGACATTTGTCTTCCTCCTTCCTGTCAGGCCAATAAAACAAATAACTTCATACATAAATGGGTAAAATAAAAACTGTGCCTTTTAAGATAAACACTACCATTTTCTTAATGTGCAAAAAATATATTAATATATTTAGCAAAGGGTTACAGCAAAAGTACAAATATAACAGGATCTGCTTATGAGATAAAGTAAAATTTCAGAAGTTTCTGATTATTAAAATGAAGAGGCAGTGAATGTTTTTCTCAGATTCTTTGAAATTATTAAATGGTTATTTTTTTCACTCCATTTCTTATTGTGGACATCATATTTTGTTAGAATTATACTTATATTTATGATATATTTAATTTGAAGAAAAGCCTGAATTGCTATATTATGACAAAATAAAACTTAATCTTATTTACTGTGAACATTTTCTGATCTGCAGCCTGAGAGCGAAGAGGTTTCACCTCTAGATCTCTGAGAATAAAGGATTTTCCTCTTAGTCTGATTTTCTAAATGAAATTCACATCATTTCTGACTCAGTGTTTCATTATTGGTTCATAGGAAAATTATTTTACAATTAAAAACAAGGAATATTTGCAATTTTGATTAAATCATTTTCTTTCCAAATATTTCTGTCAGGATTTTTTGCAGATCTGACCCAAAATGTCTCCGTCTGGTTTCATCATCAGAACCTGAGCCGACTCTTCCTGCTGCTCTGGTGATGTGACCGTTTACCTGCCCTGGGGTCACCTGGGGTCATCTGGGGTCACCTGGGGGTCACCGGGTCACTGCAGCTTTCTGGTCGGGCTGCTGGTTCCAGCAACAGAACGCTGTGAATCTGATTCCTGATTGGCCGCCTGTCCAGGAAGTGGTCACCCCATCTGGTTTTCACCAGGGTGTCCAAGCTGAGGTCCGGGGGCCAGGTGTGGCCATGGAAGGTCTCAGACCCAAACAACAGATCGGATATTTAACAGAACCTTTAAAATCTGTATTTTAATGAACAACAAGTATCACAATCTGCTTTTATGAAATATAAATAATATTTAATGTTTCCTTATTGAAGCTAAACTATGAAATGAACCGGAGCTTCATAACTTCCTCTGACCGTCGCTCTGCCTGGTTCTGGTCGGTGTTCTGGAGCTTCCTGCCCGATCCGCAGAATCACCATCAACCTTCAGACATCAGTTTATTCTGATCATTCGCTGCACCAATAATCAATATTGATCAAAGAATAAGGGATCTGCAGGTCCGATGTTCTGAGTGTTTCCAGAGTTCACGGCGTTCCTGCTGGGAATGTTGCCTCCGGGTTCATCCTGCGCGATCGGCGTTCCTCAGCCTGCTCTTCCTGTTGGTCTGATGATGTCACTGATCATGTGACTGTTTACCTGAACTCTGACCCGTGGGTCGACGCCGCTGTGCTGGTTCTGGTCAGACGCCTGGCTAAGCGTGAGAAGGAGGCGCCGCTCTGACGTCCAGGAAACATGTTGAACATTTCAGATCCGCCAACCGCAGCTTCACGTTTCTCTGAGTCCATCTCAGGACCTCCAGCTTTATCTGCTGACCCGTTGAGGCCCCGGCCCCATGTTGGACACCATGGTATACAAACATGAAAGTTGAAAGTTTTAAACACTGAGATGATTCATTTCCGGTTCAGCAGCAGCTTTGATCTCCTCATCAATAGTTTTCAGGTTCTGTGTGAAGCAGATCATCATCTGACAAAATCCGTTTCCTCTCGTCCTGCTGGCAGACGCGTACGGACCGGTGACGTCACCTGGTGAGAATGACCGAAACGTCGTGGCTCACCTGGAGGCCCCGCCCAAGGCTTTATAACGAGGCGGCCAGGTGAAGGGGGCAGACCGCAGGAAGCAGCGCTCTGGTCGGATCGGACCTCCAGGATTTGGTGACGATGCTGCAGATGAACGAGTCGGAGCTCCAGCTGCGGCTGGTGGCGTTCAGCTTCGAGACGCGCTTCGATGAGCGCGGAGCGATTCAGTGGATGCAGGACAACTGGTGAGAGCTGCTCTTCTTCTTCTCTCGGGTTCCCCAGCGGGGTCAGAGGGTCAGGGGAAGGAACATCTACCTTTAAAGTTCCGGACTCCATTAAGAATCTCCACTTCTTTAAATAATACTGACTTAAATTTAGAACACCACATCCATCTACAATGATCCAGGTAGTTTAACTACCGACCCAGTCCAGACTTGTTTCGGCTGAGCCACTCGGAACCGAGAAGTCCGTATAAGGCGCAGTTTCACTGAAACCGGTCTGTTTAATAGAAACTGCTCCAATGAATCTGTTGCTATAGCAACACAGTCACTAATCCTCTGGTGTGTTTTCTGTTTATGGGGGTCTTTACTGGTCCACTTCTCAAGCGAATGGAGGAACTGACGTCACTATTTCAGATAAAGATTAATATATTTTAGTAATTGAGGCTGAGAACGGAACTGTCTAAAATCTGGAAATGCCTCCGATTTATGAATGAGGTTCGGTGCTGAAGGGATAAAGGGCTGGACTGAGGCGTTATGTAAGCACGTGCGTTCAGAGGAAGGCGGCGGCAGGTGAGGCGCCGTTACGTCACAGACCCGGTATGATTATTCGTGGATCCGGTCGGACCGGTTCCTGTCCGGAATGCAGTCCTGATGAAACCTGGACGGAACGTGCTGGAATGACGGACCCGCCGGAAGTTCATCAAAACATGTTTACAATGTTGGCTACGCGAAGTCACGTGATGGTGTTTGAGAACCTGGAAGGTTTTCACGATGTTCTGATGGGTCTCAGCGGGTCTTCTGGTTCTGATGACTCTCCTTCTGTCCCGCAGGAACAAGTCGTTCATGTTCAGCGCGCTGTACGCCGCCCTGGTGTTCGGAGGTCAGCACTTCATGAAGCCTCGGCCCAAACTGAACCTGCGGCTGCCGCTGGTCCTCTGGTTGCTGAGCCTGGCCGTGTTCAGGTAAGAACACCTGGAACCTGCAGCAGCTCCATCTGGCCAAAGTCCATCCAGAACCAGTAGAAACCAGGCGGGACGCCGCTCCCTCCAGACTACACCCGTCTCCATAGTAACCAGGTTTTGCTTTGGGTCCCCACCCGGATTCCTGGCTGGGCGAGTTGGTGCTGCTGACGCATTGCCATGGCAACGGGCCCCACACCTGCAGCTCAGGTGTGTTTTGTTTGGAGCGAGTGGAGGTGTCGGCTCACCTGGTTCAGAACAAAGGTTCCTTTCAAAGCATCTGGAGTCGGTTCTGTTGACCCAGAGGACCAACCTGTGACCCGCCTCATTGCATTGGTATCAACCAGAGGTCCGGCTGGTTCTGATTCCAGCTGGCGGGTCGGATCGGTTCTGAGATCAGATGATGTCATCAGGAAGTTTCTGTGAACTCTTCGGTGCTGACTAATTCCTGGAAGCTGTGACCAGCTGCTGCTCCTGTGGCTTCCTGTCCTCATGGCTCCGTTTCCGGTTCTGCCCTCAGCATCATCGGAGCGATCCGGACCGGGTCCTACATGCTGCACATCCTGAGCGCCAGCGGCTTCAGACGCTCCATCTGCGACCAGAGCTTCTACAACGGACCCGTCAGTAAATTCTGGGCCTACGCCTTCGTCCTCAGCAAAGCTCCAGAACTCGGTCAGTTGATCCTCAGTGAGAACGGAAACGGACCAGAAGATCCGGGTTCAGTTCTATGATCGGGTCGGTTTGGGCCACTTTTAATCAGCAGGATTTAAAATGTTCTGTAAGGTGAATGTGAACCGGGTCCAAAGCAGCTGCATTAATTCTGACCCACATGTAGCGGTGGCCACACCTCCTCCAGTCAACCTTTAGCTTAGCTCCGGCTAACTGTAAACACTTGAACCTATTTTCCCCGATAAATCCTAAAGAGCTAATTTACTTGACTGTTAAACTTTTAGTTAACCAAAACATCAATTCAGACTTTTATCAACCGTTAGTAATTCAAATAGACTTTTATATTCATGCTCTTATTTTGAAGGGGTGAAGACAAAAATATGTGTGCTTTAGCATTAGATTAGCTTTGACTAGCTACCATATTGGAGTAGTGCATTAGCCACTACCGGTGTAGCATTAGCAGAACTGACGTCTGATTAGCGATTTTGGGTTAGCGCAGCTAAATCTTGGTGCGCACCACTAAAGTTGCTAATGTGTTTCTGTTTTCCGTCTCCAAGGCGACACGGCGTTCGTGGTGCTCAGGAAGCAGAAGCTGCTCTTCCTCCACTGGTACCACCACATCACGGTGCTGCTCTACTCCTGGTACTCCTACAAGGACATGGTGGCCGGCGGCGGCTGGTTCATGACCATGAACTACAGCGTGCACGCGCTCATGTACAGCTACTACGCCGCGCGCGCCGCCAGCTACCGCGTGCCCCGCCCTTCGCCGTGGTCATCACCAGCGCCCAGATCGCCCAGATGGCGATGGGGCTGACGGTCAGCGGCCTGGTGTACCGCTGGATGCAGCAGGGCGACTGTCCGTCCCGCATGGACAACATCACCTGGCCACGGTCATGTACCTGAGCTACCTGCTGCTCTTCTCCAACTTCTTCTACCAGACCTACCTGCGCCGCGACGCCAAGGCCAAGAGCCAGTAGGACCCGCCGGACCGCAGGGCGGCGCTGCTGAGCTGAGCTGACGCAGCTAATGAAGGGAAACCAGCGCAGAAGACGGAGTCAGTTTGTCTGGGAAGTGAAGGCGCGTTTCAGGACCCGCTGGTTCCGGACTGCAGGTCCAAAGATGGTTCCGATCTAAACATGAAGCTCAGCTGCTGAACAGAGGTCCGAAAATATTCACGATATTTTGTTTAAATTTATCAGCTTTGGACCCAGAAAATGTTCTGAACCATTTTTACCTTCATTTCCAAATATTTGAAATATGTAAAATATATATTTATAATCTGAACCACTACAACCCGTCTGGTCCGATTCACTGGTTCTACTGGTTCCGCTGAACCCATTTTGGCTGGCGAGAGTTAACCGGGTCAGAACTGGAACTTAAACTTTTACTTCTGTAAATATTTCCATCAGTTGACTTTAAAGTGTCAAACTTCTGATTCTGGAACCGATGAAGCAGCTGATTGGCTGCTGGACGGTCACATGTCTCACGTGACTAAACTCATCCTGTTGGAGCTGGTTCTGGTCGGTGTGATTGTGGAAACGGGTTGGAGTTCTGAAGGAAACCAGCTGTGACGTCACAGCTGGTGTCCATGACGAAGACGATCTTCCACCAAATGATCACCTGGACGTTTTCCTGGAGGGAAATTGGGATATTTATGGTTATTTATTGTTTAAAATGTAATAAAATGACTTTTTCAATTTGTTCATTTTGGTTTTTTCTAGTTTGGTTCATCAGCATGAAACAGAATTACTTACACAAAAGAACTTTTATTAAAGGAAAAATTAAACCTGACCCTTAACTGAGCTAAGATGAAAAGCCTTTTGCTCCACAACACTCACAAAATAAAAAAACTATTATTTAAATAAACCCAAAACAACCTTTTAGGAAATAAACCATGTTTAAAAAAACTGGTACACGAAAACTTTATCTCAAAAATCCAGACAGATTACTGAAACCAAAAACTATTACTCCAAAAGACAAAACACATGTTTAGAAAATAAACCTGTAGGAACAGAACCTCCCCAAAAACACTCAGAGCCCAAAGCTTAAACTGTTGAAACATACAGAAAAACTTACTGGAAGAAAAACTAACTCTGAAAAAATCTAACTTCAGGAAGAAAATATTCAAACCTCGACTGTTTCCAAACCCAAAAGTTAAGGTAACTAAAACTTACCGGACAGAACTCAAACCATTACAACTAAGAACCTCCCTATAAATATAATACACATCTTGTACTTAAACTATTTTAGATCCAAATAAACTCGCCGCTCTATTAGAAATTACAAAATCCATCCTTAAATCAAAAACCACGGATAAATACAGATCTTAGTTAAACTCAGTACTAAAAACCTGAAAATCAGAAAACCCTCAAAGGACAAAACCAAATCCGAATCCTTAACCCTTATAAATAACATAACTTAACTCCAATCCACAGGATTTGGATCCCCCCACTCCATCTATCCCTCCCCAAACTCTCTCCCCCCTTTACTCCTTTTCAACTTCTCTCCCACTTCCCACCCTACACTCCTCCTCTCCCCCATTCCTCATCCCTCCCTCCTCCCCTAAAAGTTTTTCCCACTCTTTTTTCTTCTCCATTCTCCTCCTGCCTCCCCCAAGACTCTTCTCCCCTGTAGATTGTTTCTAAGCCAAACATCCAATAAAACGTCCACCAAGCCTCTAAAGCTCTGGGGTCAAAGTTTATTTACGCAGGCAAAAGACGGTTCAATGTCCAAACGTCTAGATTATTCTGGATGGTTTATTTTCCCATTTCAGCAAAACAATTAGAGTCCAAACTTCCCGTTGCTCTCATGCTGCCTCTGTTCGCTCTGGTAAAAACCCAAAGGCTGCTGGTCCTTCAGGACCTGCACTGACGACCCACATCACTTCCTGTTTACTTAGAAAACAAGCGAGAAAAATAACAAAACAAAAACAAATAAAATTACAATTATTGACCTACAAATAAACTCTGCAAATAATACAAAAAATATACTTTTAAGAATAAAGTAACAAAAATTCAGATGGATAAAGAAAAAACTGAAGCATTTAGTAACAAATGATGTGAAACTATAATAAACGGGATTGAAATGAAAGAATGGATTATAACTAGATTATAAACGGCATTAAGACTCATTCTAACAATGCAAAGATAAAATATCAGATTATTGCAGGACAAAATGAAATGTAATTTTTATAAATAGAAAGCTGTTTATAGAAATAAACGACTGTAGAGACAAGTTTACATTTTTCAGAATAATTATAAATGCATCTGATTATTATCTAAATAACTAAATGTTTATTACAATGTGTCATTTAAATGTTATGATGTATGAGCTCAGAACTGCATCAACCATTTAACATTGTAATAAACTCAATGTTGTAAACAGAAGTGGATCAAAATTAAAGTTTGAATTAAGAGAGAAAAGTTTGAAACTGGAGGGATTTATGTGTTAATATGAGTTAAAACTGTTTTACACCTTAAAAAATAAAAAGATTTTCATCCAGGTTATTTTCAGTTCAATTAAAAATCTCAAATATTCAGAAACTGCAGCCGGACGTATAAAACGACTTCTTCTTCTTCAGGTCCGGATATCAACAGATTCTGAAATATTATCAACATTTCTCTTAATTCTGTCTTTTCTTTTTCATTTATGTTAAAAATGACTGAAGACGGTAGAATATCAGAGGATGAAACCTTTGGCTGATCAGAATGTCGCCGCTCAGCGCCCCCTGCTGGCGGCCTCTGAACTGCAGGCGGCGCGGAGGCCTTCCTGCAGGTGAGCAGCAGAAACTCACCTGCAGCGTCAGACAGGAAACCAAACTAAACGAGTTCAGTTTGAAACACCGCCGGGCAAAAGCCCAACACTAAATAAGACAAGAATTAAAGCCAAAAGACAAACCCTGAAATCAAAATGTTCAATCAGTTCAACCTCTAGTTGGAACATGAAGGTTCTGTGAGGATTTGGGTTTTCAGTGTTGGTCGAGTCTGTCGTCCCGTTTCCTCGTCTATTCTGTCGTTTTCTGCTACCAGATGTTGAGCCTCTGCTCCTTTGTGCTGCCTGGATTTTATACTTTGACATATTAATCATTTATTCATCATCCTGGTCTCGACCTCTCAACCTCTCACATTTAGCTTTAAGGGAATAAAACACTAATACTTCTGAACATAAAATTGAAAGTATTTAAGAACCAAAACATTTTCAACATGTTGAGTTTATTCAGTAAAAAGTTGTTTATAATCAGAGGAAGAGAAAAACATCATTTTGGACGATAATCATGAGAAACAGCTGCTAACATGTGATCCTGCTGTTGAGGTCAGAGGTCAGAGCGATAGGCACTAGGTGATGCTGGTGATCCTCAGGCGTTTCCACGGCGACCATCAGGGCTGCTTCTGCTGCATCTCCCTCCAGCTCTTCCACAGCAGCAGGTCACGGCTCTTCCCCAGGGCGACCAGCCAGCGGGGCAGCCGGACACCGTTGAACTGGCCCACGCCGTCGTCTCGGCCCATCGCCAGCAGCATGGACACGTAACCTAGCAACCGCCACAAGGTCAGCGAGGGTCAGGCGACTCGTCTGCCTCAGGTGGAGCCTACCTGTGCGATACGGCGTCAACGGCTTCCCGCTCAGGCTGCTGATGATGTTGGACACGGCGACGTAGGCGTGGAGGCCAGCGTGGTACGCCAGCTTCGCCTCGCGCAGGTCGGCGCAGTCGCCAACGGCGAAGATGTTGGAGAAACCCTCGACCTGCAGGTACTGGTTGACC
>NC_088844.1:31134109-31190490 GCF_904066995.2 Poecilia reticulata | reverse complement strand
TTGCATTAAATTAACTAATTGTTACTAATGCACATTTTAGTTAACTTTATACATCCATCCATTTTCTTACACCCTTTTCCTTCAGTGGGGTCAGAGGGTGCTGCTGCCTCTCCAGCTAACGTTGCAGGTGAGGGGGGGGGTCACCTGGACAGGTCACCTGTATGTCGCAGGGCAACACAGAGACACAGGACACACAACCATGCACACACACACTCACACCTAGGGACAATTTGGAGAGGCCAGTTAACCTGACAGTCATGATTCTGGACTGTGTGATGAAACCGGAGTACCTGGAGAAAACCCACCATGCAGGGAGAACATGCAGAAAGACCGGGAATCGAACCCAGAACCTTCTTGCTGCAAGGCAGCAGCTCTACCCACTGCACCACTGTGCAGCCAACTAATTATCCTGTAATTACTTAATAATTTAATGTACGTTAACATAACTCAAAGCTTTATGGAAAACTGAATTATTTTAATTGAAATATTTAATGCCTCTTGCTTTTTATTTTTCTACTCAGATTCTTACTGAAAGTTAAATTATAGGCAAAAAATATTCCAGCTGAACAATCCATATTTAACATGAGCAGATATTATCAGTCATGATGAGGTGAACATGTTGTCTGATAAACTGTCGCATTTTAATTTATTTCCAATATAAAACTCCACTCCCACAGTTCATGAACTTTGACCTCCTGGCGCCATCAGCGTCAGGAAGGTGTGGCGGTCAAACTCTGAAGGAAAGCAGAACACGATGAAGGGTAATGAGGAACAACAACCTGCAAAGCACCATGGGAACTCCCCTCTATCTCTTCCCCAGCTGGTTACAATGTAATATAAAAATATTACACAGAGAGCAGACTGGGAAGACTGGGAAGACTGGGAGATGTTGGGAAGCTGGAACTGGGATTTACATTTTACAAAACACTAAATAATCAGTTTAGTTGGTTTACATGAAGAACTTTAAGTAAAATATAAAACGTGCTGGGAATCTGAACTCATATCAGGCTCAGGTAATCATTCATATTTGTAATCAATCATTTATTAATTAAGTTATTAATAAAACTAAATATTCTGGATTTTGACCAGAACAGATTTTCTGCAATAATAGGAATAAATTCAGACAAACGACAGGAAAACTTTTCACACAAGGAGCAATAATTGATGCTGATTTCTTATCAAAACTAAAAAATGAACACAACAAAATTCACAGCTAAATTATTCCATATTTAAACTCTTTAAATACTGACATTGATCAAGCCACTAATGAAAGACAAAAAGAAATGTATGTATAAAATGATGAAATGGGAATCAAGTCAGATTAATAGGGTTACAAATTGACAAAATGAAATTACTGAAAATTATCACCAAAACTCATTTAACTAAAAAAACAAAGAAAAAATCTGATCTGCAGAAGCATAAATGCAGCATCACTGTGCTGCAGAACAGGAAGATCAGAGCAAAAGGTCAAGAGGTCAAATCAAGTCCAGACTCAGACCAGCCAACCCCTTTCAACAACAAAAGCAAAACTCCACATGCTGAGCGCCAACTCAGGCTGGACGCAGACGAAGTGACCTCAGTCCTGAAGGGCCACAAAGTAAATCTGAATCAAGACAAGATCAGCTGGGAGAGACGATGAATTCAGTGGTTCTGCAGCGAGACGGTCCAACGTGTGTCAGACCCCAAATGGCAGAACAGCAACAAAAATGTCACAGGATCAGAAAGGCAATTTTCACATTATTTAAAACACCTGAAAATGGAGCCGTCTCACTTTGACTCAGTTGGGTCGAATCCTAAACTTGATGAAACAAAAGAAACTGGTTCTCTTCAGGTTAGCTTCAGTCCCAGCTGGACTTTTTCAACAGAACCTGCCGGTACTTTGGGTTGAAAAACGGAGAACCGTTTTTTCCTTCTCACTGAGGAACAGAGAGGCTGAGGCTGCCGTGGCATCACGACACTTTCACAAAACGCTTCCTGGAAGTTCTCCGGTGAACATTGTGAAGGTTATTAAGTAAATCTGGTTCCTGTCAGCAGGTTGGAAGGAGATGAAGCTGATATGTCTCAGCTCTGAGGCTTTGGGTTCTCAGGATCAGATCTGATCAGCTCTGAGTTTTATTGTCTCAGTTTGGCTGTGAGGTTGGAGCACCAGAAATTCTAAAGAATTAGTTCTGATCAGTTTGTGAATAAAAATGGAATAAAGGGGACCTTCGTTTTTTATGGGGGTTTGGGTTCCGAAAAGAGCCTGAAAGGCAAAATCTGTGAAGTTACCTTCAATTTTTACAATTATTATACAGAATAAGTAAATAATCTACATTGAAACCAATGGATGGATGGATGGATGGATGGATGGATGGATGGATGGATGGATGGATGGATGGATGGATGGATGGATGGATGGATGGATGGATGGATGGATGGATGGATGATGGATGGATGGATGGATGGATGGATGGATGGATGGATGGATGGATGGATGGATGGATGGATGGATGGATGGATGGATGGATGGATGGATGGATGATGGATGGATGGATGGATGGATGGATGGATGGATGGATGGATGGATGGATGGATCAATGATGGATGGATGGATGGATGGATGATGGATGGATGGATGGATGGATGGATGGATGGATGGATGGATGGATGGATGGATGGATGGATGGATGATGATGTATCTCTGACCGAAATCTGCTGACATAAGTTTTTTTTGTTTTTTTAAATCAAATTCAAAGTTACATTTTACAGTGCCTGAACTGTAAAAGCTTCTTTCATCTCTGATTGAACTTTATGGGGTGAGGAGGAGGTCATTGATCATCTTGACCTTTTGACCTTTGGGCTTCCAGCTCCTTATTGAAAATGTTTTGTTGAATTAAAATAATTTCTGACCTCCCTGATGTTCCTGACCTCATAAGCATCAAAATTTACCAGGGTGCCAAAACTTTTATGAGAGTGCGAATACTTTTTAATATGTTCATTTTGCTTAGTTTTAACAAAGGAAGCTACCCTGAGACTCTCAAAATCCTGGGATCAACTTTTGCACAAAGTTCTAGCAAGCTAACCCCTAAAGGGTGAACAGAGGTTCTTCAGCTCAGTGAAGTTCATACATATAGTTATATTCAAATAGCATTACTTTTATATTAAAGAAACAACAAAATCAAGGTGTTAATACTTTTATTTGAAGCCGTATTTATACTTATTCAACAGCAGCCATGTGTGCAAATTGTCATAATTGTCAGCAGAAACAAGCAGAAGGAATAAATAATAATGTGTCTCTGAAACTGATGCAGCAGGAAGAGGCCCAGCCGCCTGCATGTCTCAGTTAAAGCGCCGCTTTTAGCACCTATGAATAGAGAACAAAGACATCAGCTACAACATTTGCTGATCATTGGGTAAATATTGACACAGTGAATAACCTATAGATCCATCTCTGACATTATGAGGCGCATCACACCTTTCAATTTCTTGGAATAAGAACTTGGTTATCAGAAAGTTCTCAGAATTGGTTGACATGTTGACGTTTTGCATCTGTTTCCACTCACACCTGAGCTGACGTCTCCTCAGCCAATGGGAGCTCAGTCCGACATTGTCAATGTTTCTCCATCTGCAGATGTTCAGTAAAGTGTTTGTTCCTTGAAACTTTGACTCTCAGCACCTTATTCCAGAGATCAACTCAAAGTTTTCTCCAACAGCTTCTTATTTTAATGTTAAGTTTATTAGTGTAGCACATTTGAGCAGCGAAGCCGTTAAAGAGCTTTAAACCATCAAAACTTCATGCCAATTATGAAACAATCACCACAATCATGAACCAAATACACAAAGATATTGACCAGTGTTCCAGTTATTAGTAATCAGAGGAATCTGTCCGACTTTGGCCTTGATTAAAGGATCTCTGTGTTCAGCACCAGCAGCCCTAAGCCAGCCAGCTGCTACCCAGAGGTCAGGTCCTATGTTGACCCCTGACCTGATAGAGTTGGTCTAAACCAGAACCCGAAGCAGGACGCTGAAGTTCTGACATGTCTGCTGCTTCTTGTTTCAGACTCGCTGATGGTCCCCTGAACTTGCTCCAGCGCTCTGAAGGCATCGCCATGTTGTCTTCTCTGCAGTCGGCCTATGACCTTGCCCTGGCCTGTGGCCGCTGCTGCGTCCAGGAGAACCAGATCACCTTTACATTGAGACCTGGCCAGCACCGGTGTGAGCAGCAGGTGCTGCTCTGCAGAGCCAGGGGGGGCGGTGCTTGGAGGCCCGTCTCCAAACGGCCAGCGTTTCCAAACCCAAAGCGATACGAAGTGTGCTGGCACTTCAAGGAGGGCCATGGCTGCACCGTGCACAAGAACCGCTGCTCCTACGCCAGGAGTGATGAGGAAGCTGCAGTGTGGACCTTTGAAAAGCAGCATGGGATAGACCATCAGCAACTCTGCAGCATGTTGGCTCAGTCCAAGAGCAACAACGAACAGAAACCCAGTGGAGGAGAAGCTCAACTAGATCTGCTGGCTGCTCTGGATCTGAAGGTGGCTTGTGATTTATGCTCCAAACAGGAAAATGAAGTCACTTACAGCATCCAGTCGGTTATCCACAAGTGCAGCAGGAGTCTCCTCCTAGTTAAAGGGAAGGACTCGAGCCAGTGGAAGGTCATCTCTGAGCGGCCCACAGGTGCACACATGGGTCCCGGAGTCGTTTATAAAGTATGTGATTACTTTGTCAAGGGTTCTGGGTGTCCCAAGCACACTCTGGGTCAGGGATGCACCTATGCCAGGAGCTCTGAGGAGGCCACTGTGTGGAACCACCTCAGAGAGAAGAAGATCAGTAAAAGTGAGTTAATCAGACAAGTAGCCGAGTCGGACCCGGGTCCAGAAACTGCAGAACAGGCAGCTCAGAGCATTCTCCAGAACTTCTCTGGTAAGTTCATCGAGTTCTGCAAACATTGTTTTCTGGAGCGGCCAACAAAACTGTCGCCAAAGCGGTGGAACGAGACGTGCTCTGCAGACGCAGCTCACCGCTGGGAGCCGGTGTTGGTGCACCACCTGTCAGACGGTGGCGCCAAGCACATCGTGAGCCAGGTGCGCCCCCCGCCCACTCACTGCCACTTCACCTTCTGCAGCCACGTCAGGCAGGGTAAGCCCTGCTGGCACCCTGCTGGCCACTGCCAGAAGGCCCAGAGCGAAGTGGAGATGGCCGTGTGGAAGGTGGAGCGCAGCGGCCTCTCCGTCCGGCCTCAGCTCCTCCAGCTAAGCCGGCAGCGCCACCCGCAGGCCGAGCAGCTCTCCGTCTTCTGCAAGGTGTGCCTCTTGCTGCTGTCATCCCCAGAGAGCTTCTACAAGCACTGCTGCAGCCTGGAACACGCCCAGCTGCTGGCGCAGGACACCACCACCAGGTGGAGACAACGGCAGCCTCCACACAGCCGCCGGGCGGAGCTGTGGCTCTGTGACAGGTAAACAACTCATCTTTAGCAGAACCGACACCGGATCAAGACAAGGTTCTCCAGAGCAGGGCCCACATCAGGCGACTCTGATCTGATTTTATCTGGAATAACTCGGCACCAATCGACATCAAGAGACGAGCCGCACGGTTTTCTATTCAGTCGAACCATTTCTATGTTGATAAATTTACTCGTTTAGCAGAAACCCAACACCACGTCTCTAAATCAGATCAGAGTCTAATAGTACAGATGCTGGAAGTAAATCAGTTTTCTGTCCAGTTCTTTAGGAGGGAACTGGGTAAATATCAGCCTGATGCTGCTGAGCATCATCTGATTATATGGGAGAGTTTGCCTGACAAGGATTCAATCAGGACTGTCAAGTGTCAATCATCAATTCATCTTACATCAAAACACAGATTCTAATGCAATACTAACACAAGGTTTGCATTGTAGACCAAAAACCTGCGAATATGGGTCCAAGTGTCCTAAAGCTCATTCTGAGGAGGAGCTGCAGGAGTGGATGATGAGATCTGCAGAGGAAGAGGAGATCAGAAGCAGCATTGAGACTCAGGGCCTGATGTGCTACAACCAGCAGCTTCTGGACGATTACAGGAACAGCAGCAGTGAAGTCTACGTGGTGAGTATGAACCTCGTAAATGAGTTCAGTTAGCGCAGAGAGGGGATGATTGACCCGACTGTCTCAGTTCAGTGAAAGCAGAGAAAATTTCCTCCTGTGATGTTTTCAGACGTCAGAGACACAAAACCAGCAGATCCTGGTTTCCTCCTGTCTCTCTGGGATGGGTTGGGTTTGGCCACAACATCTAGCAATCTGACAGGTTTAACTTCTGATTCCCAACAGCTGTCTGAACAGGTCGATGATGTCAGCGTCTCCTGTGATGAAGATTTAACAGTGGAGAGAGGAAACATCTCTGCAGACCTCAGATGGACCTTCACGGTGGAGACAGAGGTAAACAAACTCTGTTCATATATGGAAACATTGAACCAGGAAAACCCAGTGATTCAGACAGGCTGCGTTCATCTGTGTAGAAGCAAATTTACACGTTTCGGTTGGACTGAGTATCCAGAAACAAAGCCAGACCAGAGGCTGAATGATCCAGAGCAATACGGACGATTGTGCAGCCAATATTTTCACAAACAGGTCCTGGTGGGGGCCGCAGTGTCCCAGCTGATTGCATCATTCAGCCACCAGTTTGCCCAGTAATAAACTGCAGGGCAAACTGATCACAGGTGTGAGGGCAGAGAGAGTGGCACAGATAAAAAATAGATCTAACACTAAAGAATAACCAGTACAAAGGAAGCTAGTAAATGTAGAAGAGCAAAGCTTAACTATAAACTTAGAATCTGGAGAGGCCAGTTAACCTGACAGTCATGTTTCTGGACTGTGGGAGGAAACCGGAGAACCTGGAGAAAACCCACCATGCAGGGAGAACATGGAGACTCCATGCAGAAAGACCGGGAATCGAACCCAGAACCTTCTTGCTGCAAGGCAGCAGCTCTACCAACTGCACCACTGTGCAGCCCTGACAATAACCAGTCACCAGAATTAAAATATGTTTATATATAAACGTCTACTAAATCAAACGCTTAGTGCGTCTAACTTTGGCTAATAAAAAACAGTCAAATAAGTTGCCAAGTGTAAATAAAAATATTTAAACAAATGAAACAAAATGCTGTGGTTCAACAGAACATTAGCTTTATAAGATGTGCAAAACTAAGAATTAGTTAATATAAAATAAATCTTCCTTTTAAAATTGCTCCACACTCAAACCAAAATATGTCACAAAAAGTAAAAGTTTGTGCTGACTTGGTGATGGTCTGGACTCATTTTCATTTCTTCCATCTGTCTCGGACATTTCCATTGAAGTAATGATGGTCAGTGTTTTAGCTTCCATGTTCCCACAACTGGAGCTGCAGGGTCAGTTTTGGTCCCCCAAACTTCCTCCAATCAGGTTCGTTCTTCAATCCACTTCCTAACACCAGAGAGGTCTTTTGTTTCACGTTGTGCAGAGATGAAGCAGCTGCGCTGCTGACAGCCAGATGTGCATCCTGAGTAGCAGTGGCCCAGTGTGTTTGTGTCTCTGGTGGGAGATCAGATCTACCGTCATCCTCCATGTTTGTTATCGGCTCAGCTGCTGTCCAGCCTCTGATGTTCAGGCTGCAGGATATAAACACTGATCAGAACAAACCAGGACAACTCTCCGTTATTAAAAGGTTTTCTGTCTCAGACTCTCAGTCGTCTGTCCGGCAGGTTTTAGGCGTTTCTCTGCTGCCACCCCTGACCTTAATGATGATTAACAGGCGTCTGCAGCACTTTGTGGCTTCTGAGGAGATCCTGTAATAAATGAAATGGTTTGTGGAGGAGCAGTGGGCCACGTCTAGACAGAGCATGGATATATGTTTCTATGTTAGCATCTGATTAAAGTATCACCAGCACTTTTTGACTATTGTGGCCAGCAGGGGGCAGGCTTGAGTCAGTTTCCACATGTCAGAAAGCTAAATGTGGAACCAGGAGGAACCACTGAAACCATCAGAGTACCCCAACCCCCTGGTGCTATTTGCTGCTGATTTATCCTCCAACTGCAAGGACACCACAGAGTCTTCTGCTGCTGTCTGAAAAGATGAGATGTTTAAGCGCCGTTTCTCTAAACTGGATCACATCTCCCACTCAGTGTTAAAAGTTGGTTGTGTCCAAGATGTTTTAAATCTTTGAAAACAAAAATTGTTCTGTGTTTTCTTGCAGAGACAGCTGCTGCATGTGGCTTTACTGAAGCAGGAACCCGGAGCTTCATTCAGCCTCACTGACAGCAGCTCTGAACCAAGCATCTACTCTGCAGGCGAAAGGTTCCTCAGTGACAACATGACCTATTCCATCACCGTATCGTTCACATCTACACACCCAGGCTTGTATGAACAGTGGTTGGTGCTAGATTTTGGAATTAGACCAGTCCTCTTGAAGAAACTGAAGGTCAGAGTTGGCCAGCAGTTGGGGGATGACACTAAGGAGCAAGTCTTCAATCATGGCGTCATCCTGCAAAGTGCAGAGCGCTGGAATCGAGGGAACAGGGTCATAATACCCTGTTCATACAGAACAGAAAAACAGGAAGAGTTGATGAAGGCGTACAAGCCTCCCCAGCTAACCCTTCTCTATAAGCCTTCCTGTTACAGCCAAGCAGCACTGACAGCTGAAAACTACAAGACAAAGATGCATGAGTTCCTGTACAATGAGGAGAGAGCTGAGGACCAAGTGGTTTCAAGGTAAATCCTCGTTTAACAGGTTTCTTTAACATGTCTCAAAATGGTTTCTGCTTTTTAAAAAGCATTTTGTGTTATTTTCTTTAGACTAAATATTTGTGGACAAATTACAACAATAAATAGGTTGAACGATCCAAAGTTTGGGATGGAGTTTGCTCGTCAAGGAGAACTTTTCTGTCCAGTTTCCATCCCTCGTAAGCTGACTATGGACAGTCCTGAAGGACTGGTACTGAAACGAAACGTCCAGTCAGCCCTGATAGCTCCTGTAGACTCTCTCCATCCAAAGTCCAAGGTTTATGAAGCCAAGGTTCTGAACCTCAGGACCAATGAGAACCAGATACACCTACAGCTGTCTAAACAGTGCTGCTCTGATCTTTCTCTGAAAGACAACCAATCTTATCAAATGGAGGTGCAGTTTCAGTTGGATCGTCTCAGCTTATGTACCATGCACAAAGCTGTAGACCTGCTTCCTGATACCACCAGAGTCCTGCCAGACCTCAAGCTCTGTGGAGTTCCTGTCAGTGATGTCACCTACAACAACCTGAACTCCAAACAGCAGTCTGCACTTGGCTTTATTACGGGGACCCATGATGGAGGAAAGTTCACTGCCCCGCTGCTCATTTATGGACCTTTTGGAACCGGGAAGACCTTCACCATGGCTACAGCAGCCGTCCAACTTTGCAGGCGTCCGCAGAACAAAATCCTGATTTGCACCCATACCAACAGGTAACTTGATTGGTTCAGAAAGTAGATTAAGAAATATTGATTGGTTTGGTAAAATGACCAATAGCAATTGGTCATCTTAAGGTTGGCCAACATCCACTCAGCGAATTATAAGCAATCCAGAAGGTAGAGATCAGTCATTTCAGCTCAGTGTGTTTTTATGTTTGGGTTCAGGATTGGTACTGAATTAGTACTAATATGCAGATTAACCCTCAAATTTTGATGAATTTTCTCTAAAGAACTTGGCAAATTGATTGCAGACGCTGTTGGAGTTCAGGTGATTCAGTCACAGGAGGGTTTGTGATTATGTCATCGTGTATCTAGTTGTTGGTTGTAATTGTCTACTTATTGATGTGAGTGCAGGAACTGGTTTGTGGAAAATAATTTTCCCTTTGGGACTAGAAAGCCTGAAGTCTATGTTCAGCCATCGACGAAGGTTTCTTTCACTTCTTACCGGTGGAGCATTTCTTCCTACCAGACACAATCTTCACTTTAATGGAATCAGTGATGTCTGAAATTTTAGAGTAGAAATGATCTATCAACACATCTACAGGGTAGAAGTGAGGGGGAAGTATAGATTTGGTTAAAAGGTTCTGCTTGCTGTCTGTAAAAGAATGTTGTGTAATAATATCAGTTTGACTACGTGAACAACTTAAATACAAAATTATCTGAGATTCATAAATTAATTGGGCAGGGACATTGCACATGAATAAATATTACTGTAAATGCACTAGAATTAGCCAATTGGCTATTTTACATCTGTTGTCCCTGGACATATGAAAAATGTCAACGCTTCCAGGAAGGAATTGTTTTGTCTGCTAGAAGTAAAACATAGAACAAGGGTCTGCTTTTTACCAGGACAAAACTTAAAACTATATAAAGTTTGGTATAAAGTTAGTGTGAGAGCTTATTTATGGCCTTTAACCTTGATTCCCAAATGTTCAAAAGATACCATTCAAAGCCTACTGGAGTTTTAACTTGTCCATTTTGTACCTTTCAGTTCTGCAGACCTGTATATCAGAGAACACTTTCATCCTGCCATCAGTAAAAATAACAAACTGAGGCCAATTCGAATCAAGGCCAACAGTGAAAAGGCTCTGTTTGCCACAGATGAGATCACCTTAAAATACTGTTTTCTCTCTGAAGATAGAAAGTCTTTTCTGCCCCCAAAGAAAGATGTTCTGGAAGACCACAATGTAGTTGTGACAACAGCAACAATGGCAGGACTGCTTCATGACCTGAAGCTCGCAGAAGGACTTTTCACCCACATACTGATCGATGAAGCCTCCCAGATGCTGGAATGTGAAGCTTTGTTGGCCCTGAGTCTCGCTGGGCCAAACACCAGAGTTATTCTCGCTGGAGATCACATGCAGATGGGACCACAGCTCTTCTCTGTGGACGACCACCGTCGTTCAGACTGCACGCTCCTCACTCGTTTGTTCCATTACTATCAAGGACAAAAATGTGACGCCGCCCAGAGCAGCAGGATCATCTTTAGTCAGAACTACCGCTCAACCAAAGAGATTGTGGAGTTTGTCTCCACTCATTTTTATGTTGGAAAGAGTGATGTGATTGAAGCCTCAGGAGACGTTCCAGCTCCTCCAAATGATCACGCTCTCCGGTTCCACCATGTTCGGGGAGAATGTGTCTTGGATATTGGGACTATGTCTTGGTATAACAAGCAAGAATCTTTTAAAGTCACTGAGGTTGTGGAAGACATTGTGAATAACTGGCCAACAAACTGGGGGCCCAAGGACCTAAAATCCATTTGTGTTCTGTCAGAAGGTTCTCAGGTAAAATTGTTTAAAGTAATCTTAATAACTAAAGTTTTTGTTGTATAAAATTGTACTTTAACATTTTGAAGTGTTTTTTTCCTGAAATGTTGATTTGTTAAAGTTCTTGTTGCTCCTGCTGTTGCTTCATTATCAAACTTAATGAACGCATACAGAAAATGGAAATATGCGATTGCCAAAATAAACTTTGTTGCCATTGATAGCATTTAATAATTTAAATAGTCATTTCTCAACAGGTTCGACAAATTCGATCCACCCTTTTAAGAAAAGGCTTCTCTGAAGTAAACGTTGAAACTCTCGCAAATGTCCAAGGTAACTTTCATCTAGTTCAAACCTCAATCCTGAAGGATTTCCTGCATGATGTCAAAGATCAAGAGTTGTCTGATTTTTCTTATGTTAGTTTGACCTAATTAATACATTTTTTAACAGGCAAACAGTTCAGAGCAGTCATCCTGACAGCTGTACAAACCCGTGACAGCCTTAAAGAGTCCAACCCGTCTGGCCTGCCTCTCTTCAATGATGCTCGTGTTTTAAACACTGCGATGACCAGGGCTCAGTCTCAGGTGACGGTAGTTGGAGATGCTGCAGCTCTCTGCTGCTTTGGGAAATGCTCCAGATTCTGGCAAAGTTTCATCCTCCACTGCCTCAGCAACAACAGTGTAGAACCGAAGCATTATACTGAAGGTTTCTTTGAACGAGATGTAGGAGAAACAGTCAGGTTTCAGAAGTTGGAAGATATAGATGAGAAAACCATGTCTGACTCAATTCTGCAAGAGCTGCGAGACGAATATGAACAGATGAAAACTGAATATAGTTCAGATGAAGACAGTTTGGAGTCTGAAGACTTTACCCACCAGAAGTCTGGAAAGTCTTTCAAAGTTTCTAGTGATCAACAACTGATAGAGTTACGTGAAAAACAACCAGAGTTATTCAAGAAAGGAAAGTTTGTGAAGGAGTCTTATAACAGAGGACATGTTGTAACATTTCATAAACCCACCTGGTGCATACATGTTCAAGGGAGATCCAACATGGGAAGGGCTTTCACTGGGGATGAAGTGGTCGTACAAACAGCCATGGGAGGGCAGCCAGCTAGAGTTCTTGGTATTGTCAAGGAAAATGAATCTGCCCGTGAATTAGTATGCTTCCTTGAGGAAGAAGATCACTCCAAGAGGCCTGCAGCTACCGGTAATAAGTTTGTAAAAAGGATAATGATGCCCATCAACAAAAATGCACCTAAAATAACCATTCTTCTCCTGGAACAAAGACGCAACTTTCTACCAGTATGGGAGGAAATCAGTGGATCCTGGACCATGGTAAGATCTCACCATGTCCGTGAGATCAGGGACAAGGCTTTTGTAGTGCAGGTGATTGGGTGGAAAGAGCATTGCCTTTACCCTTTGGGAAAAGTCACAGATGTTCTCCCAAACAGTGGGCCTCTTAATGACAGACTTTTTTTGTTGAAAGAGGAATTTGAGGTCAAATACACTAGTTTGGATACATATGAAGGTCTTCCAGAAAAAGATAACGACAGTGAAAAGAGGCAGGATGAAACTGAAACAATCACATTTACAGTTGATCCAGAAGGAGCAAAAGATCTGGATGATGCCATCAGCATTAGAGATACTGGAGACCATTATGAGCTGGGAATCCACATTGCAGATGTGGCAAGTTATGTGAGTCCAGGTGATGAACTAGATAAGTATGCAGAAGAACGAGGATCTTCACATTACCCAGGAGGAGAACCTATTCATATGTTCCCTGGAAACTTGAGCACTGGCCAATTCAGTCTTTTGCCGCATCAGGATCGCAGGGCGGTCTCCTTGATGCTCAAAGTGGAAAAAGAAACACACAAGATTTTTGAAGATCCAAAATTTCAGCTGTCCATGATCAGGTCCAAAAGGCAGTTTACTTATGAAGAGGCAGAAGACATCATCACCCAAAGATACAGAGATCCTCCCGCATTCAGCACAGAGGAGGACGGGGTCACTGTGGCCTACCACTTTGCTAAAGTTCAAAGGAAGTTAAGACTGGGGAGGGAGTGGGCTTATTACCAGGGTGATGACGACAGGTCGCCTGGGAAGCGTAAAGCCCACCAGATGATCGAGGAAATCAGTCTGTTCTTCAACAACTATACAGCAAAATACTTATGTATGTCCAAAGCCAGATATCACACACCGCTCCGCTGTCAGAGCAGCCCAGACCCTGAGAAGCTAGAAACATTCAAAGAGAAATGTGGAGCATTAATACAACTGTCCTCTAGTGTCAACCATGATGAAATAACTGTGCCTAACCCTGAGCCACACACTGAGCGTTTCCCCATTTTGGAGACTGTGTGGAACGACCTCCAGTCAGCTCTGAGAGAAAACGATACAGACAAACTGGTGGACCTTGTGGGTGCGGATGACATCTACCCTCTGCTCCAACCCGTTATTTACGAGTTGCAACGCTGCAGAAGCAAAGCATATTTAATCCGTTCAAAATCCTCTGAAGCAGCAGAGGTTGGACATCATTCTCTCAAGCTGAACCCTTACACACAAGCCTCCTCACCAATTAGACGTTACATGGACCTCATCTTACAGAGGCTCCTGCACTCTTTCATATGTAGCAATGCTCTCCAGTACACTCGTACTGAGATTACTGATCTGTGTCATCAGTTTGACCCCAATTCAAAGAAAGTTAAGCAGTTTGAGCAAAAGGCTCAACAGGTCTTTTATGCAGTGAGCACAAAACAGCAGAGTGCACCAAAGCTAGCCTTTGTTGTTTCTGCAGATCCGGATGAAGAGAGCTTCAAGGTGTTATTTCCATTCAACAGGAACATATTTCGTCTGCCTTTGTCCGTTATGTTCAGTGAATTACAGTTAGAGGACCAACCAACTTATGACTCTGAAAAAAAATACATCATGCTCAAATGGAAAAGGCGGATATATGCAGCGGATGAGAGGCTGATCCACCAAGAGTTGATCAAGATGTCAGGTCGTGGTCCATGCATTGAGATTCCACTGACAGTTTGGACAGCTGTGATTGAAGCAGTTCAAACAGAAAACCTGGATCAGGTCAAGTCCCTTCTGATGGATACCAGTCCACTTGGACCAGAAAACCTGGACCAGTCCAAGTCCCTTCTGATGGATACCAGTCCACTTGGACCAGAAAACCTGGACCAGTCCAAGTCCCTTCTGATGGATACCAGTCCACTTGGACCAGAAACAAAAGATTCACCATCTGCTTTCCAGCACTATGCTGACATTGATCTTCACCTGCAGCCAGGTGGCACCATGCCGGTGCAAATGACATCAGAAGGGAGTAGAGGTTGTCACATGCCTGTTATCCAGCTGGTGCACATTAAACCAATGTTTGAGATTTGTGTCCAACATGTCCACAACCCCATCTCATGTTATACACGGTCAGCACAAGAGCCAGCAAAGCTTTTCTATAAAGACACAAAGCAATACATGGAGATCTGGAAACCCATCTGTGAGATGGAATCTGCAGCGAATGCAGTGGAGGAAAGTGACGGCATCATCATTGAGAACCTGGAGGTTAAGTTCACTCAGAGGCTGGAAGACACTATGACTGGAAAATTCTTCTTACATCAGAAATGGATCACAGATTGGGTCATTGAATGTGACCTTGCTAAATGCTTGCTTTGCATTCGGAAAAGAGGTCTGAAATTGCTTTTACCTCTAGAACATTCTGCACCGGTCGACCCAAAAGAGTTTACTTGGGTGGCTCATGGTTTCACAACCAAAGTAGATTCTAGAAAAACTGGAAGTGAAGTGGATTTCCATGTCAGTCACCTGCCAATGGAACGTGTTCCTGAATGTGTTTTTAAGAGAAACACACTTTTCACTGCCGAGATCATCCCAAAGCTCCTGCCTGACATGTGAGTTTACATTTCCTTCAGTTCCTCTTTTAAAGCTCTTCAACTCTGGTTGGTGATGAAATTCATTCATTTTCTCTAAAATGAATGTCTGTCTTTGTTTTCCTACAGCCGGAAAGAAGCTGCTGTTATCAACCTTGAAACAGCATGTGACCTAGTCAAGAGGATTGCACTAGGCCATAAGATTCCCAAAAAAGGTAAGAAAAGTACTGAACACCCATCCACCCATTAACTAAACTGAAAGGGTTATAAAAAATCATTGCAGAGAGGATTTATTGTCTGGATAGTTATTAGAGAGGCAGAGTAGATTCTGGTCAGGTCTCCAGTCTGTGGGCGGGCAGATGGACAGAACAGTCCATTTAAAATAGTTTGATGATCTCGTAGTTGCCAAACTAGCTCTGGTGGTACCTACCGTGTTTCCCCGATTGTAAGACGTATCGGGGGTTTCAGGGGGGTCGGCTAATATAAGCCGTACCCCGAAAGTAAGACGAAACACGGGGGTATTGCCGCCTCCCTCTCATCTAGCTGCGCGCCGCCTCCTGGCCACGTCCGCACCGTCCCCCTCTCCATACGTCACCGCACCGTCCCTCTCTCCATACGTCACCGCACCGTCCCTCTCTCCATACGTCACCGCACCGTCCCTCTCTCCATACGTCACCGCACCGTCCCTCTCTCCATACGTCACCGCACCGTCCCTCTCTCCATACGTCACCGCGCCGTCCCTCTCTCCATACGTCACCGCACCGTCCCTCTCTCCATACGTCACCGCACCGTCCCTCTCTCCATACGTCACCGCACCGTCCCTCTCTCCATACGTCACCGCACCGTCCCTCTCTCCATACGTCACCGCGCCGTCCCTCTCTCCATACGTCACCGCACCGTCCCTCTCTCCATACGTCACCGCACCGTCCCTCTCTCCATACGTCACCGCACCGTCCCTCTCTCCATACGTCACCGCACCGTCCCTCTCTCCATACGTCACCGCACCGTCCCCTGCACTTGTCACTGCCGCCTCCTGCTTAAAATGCGGTAATACAATACTGTTCAGGTTGTTAATAAATGTTAATTTTATGGTTAAAACAAAAAATTCGACAATTTTTTTCCAATACAAGACATACCCCGAAAGTAAGACATAGTGGGGCTTTTGGGGATAAAAAGAAAGTAAGACACCGTCTTACTTTCGGGGAAACACGGTACTAGACCAAAGAGTAGCTGGATATCATAAAACTGTTCTGGTCTTTACCAGCAGCAGGAACGTTTTAAATCTAACCTCAGATTCAACACTGATGTTATTTATATTGTCCACCAGACACTAAGTCTCAATTTTCCAATCAGATCTCATTTGTTTTATCTGGTTTAGTGTTAAGTACTGATAATGTTATTGTGGCGACGTTAACATTCATTTTGACACCTAGAGTTTAATCTTAAAAGTGGCCTTTAATGCTGTCTTAGAGTCAATTGGCTTTACTCAGAGAATTCACAATGCTTCCAACTCTTATCGTACTTTAGACCTTGTGTTGACATTTGGCATCAAGAGTGAAGAAATAACAGCACTAACACACGAGAGTGATTGCCAGTGCTCAGACCTTCATCATAGCTCTAATTCATCCCATATTGTACAATGATTTCACCAATTGGAACCAAGTATATTGCAAAGAGCCAGAGCCGGGTCGAACTCTATTAACAACCCTGGAGTGTGAAGATTTATTCTTCACATGAACACACTGCAATCAAGCTAGCAGAGTCCAGCCCTCTTGATTCAAGTGACACAAATTTATGTTGTGTGCTGCTTAATCTTCCAGTTATGCCAAGCAGTGTGCTGAAACACCAGATCGCCAGGAAAAAGTTGCCAGCAGACCTGCCAGAGCTTAATGACAGTCAGCTTCAAGCGGTTGCAGCTGCTCTAAATAACAGCTTTACCCTGATACAAGGACCACCAGGTGGGAGCAGAAATGTGATTAATATTCCTGTTTCCACATGCAGCGTTAAAGGTCTCCTTTTTATTTGTCTGACAGGAACTGGGAAGACGGTGGTGGGCGTGAATATTGTGTACTGGTTTTTGGAGAGGAACTCTAACAACCCCAGGATATCTGAAGACCGAAGAGACAAAGACAAACAGGAAGTCATTCTCTACTGCGGTCCGTCCAACAAGTCAGTGGACGTTGTTGCAGGTAAGTTTACTTTCTGAAACGATGTTTAAATTGGTTCTGGTTGAACATTGGGATCTTGATTGGGAGCCATGTGTGTCTGATTGATCCACAGAGTATTTGATGAGGTTTAAGAAGAGTCTTCGGATCCTCAGAGTCTATGGCCAGCAAGTAGAGAACGTTGAATACCCTTATCCAAACAGTGACCTGCAGTTTTCCCAAAGGTCACTTCGCCAGGACAAGTCCAAGCCAGAGCTCAGGTACTGCACTGTTTCAGTTAAGACTCTCCACAGGTAGCATGTCTGCAGTGTGCAAGCAGCTGGAAAGATGACCTCACTGCTACTAGTGACTTCTGAGATGTTTCCTTATTCGTCTATACTTACTTGTGTTGCATTGATTTTAGGAGCATCACTTTGCACCATCGCATCCGTGAGCCGCAAAACCACCTTTCAGAAAAAATCAAACAATTTGATGAACGGATTAGGCTTAAGGAAGTCTTGACTCCTGAGGAGGTGAAAGAGTAAGTCTAGTGTTTTCATCATACAGCTCAATAAAATGAAATGGATATAAAAACAAGAGATCTTCTTTGTTTTTTCATGCAGATACAGGCAGACTCTCAGAGAAGCTCGGATTCTTGAGCTGAAGAGACATGATATCATACTGTGCACGTGCACACAGTCATCCACTCCCATCCTCTCCTCCACCGTCAGTGCACGTCAGATCCTGATCGATGAAAGCGCAATGGCCACCGAACCCCAGACTCTGATTCCGTTAGTCTGCAACAATCCAGAACAGGTTCTGTCTCCTTCTTAAAACGCTCCATTCTGTGTTTCCTCATGTTGCCCAGCCTAACCCTAAAGGTTTTTCCACCAAATGTCCTGGTTTCTCAGACTTCACTGTACCATGCTGTCTGACGTGGTTTCCAGATTCATAGATCCTCAATGATTTTTAACAGCCATGTTTTAGTTCAGGTCAGTTTTAATAATATCCCAAAAAGAATTTGATTTACATCATGCATCATAAACATTAAAACAAAAGACACATCCAGAGAAGACATCACATCTAGTCCCTCGATATATCAAAACTCCAAATTGATGATTAATTGATGAAGATGTCCTACTACTCTCAGATGCAGTTAATTCATCATAGCACAGGATGCATTGAAGTGCATTGTGCTCCCAAAATAACAAATGTAAACTTGTATTATTTCAAGAACCAGAGATTAAGCTATCTAAGTAAAACCAGCAAATTTCATCGAGTCATTGACTTGCTTCATCTCTCCTCCTGGGACCAATTATTGGAGAGGAAAAACTCCCCTTTAACAGGAAGGAACTTCCAGCAGAACCAGAACCGGTACCATGTGACCCAACCAGCTGGAGGTTCAGAAGAAGAAACAGATGAACTGATGTTGGATTATTTCTGATGTTCATGAAAGTAGAACCAGCAGGAGAGGGAGAGCGATTAGGTGATGGCAGCATCATGTCAGCCGCCTCCAGGAAGGAATCAGCCAATCAGAACACAGAGCAGGTGCAACTCCATTTGTATAAGAATGAAAAACTGTTGGCCTTTTGTTGATTTGTGTTATTTCAGGGAAAAAAATACCTTATGATTCCCGCCACAGGCGACCGCCAGCATCACATGAAATTGGTACAAATGTAACACAATCATGGATCCAGAGTGAACCAAATCATACATATTCATGATAATGGTTAATACAAGAGCATTGATACATAATCTTGATGACAACTTATGAAGAAATGTCCATAAAGCACATATAATACAGAGTGATTGAGTAATTGAAGTACTGAATCATAATAACCAAAGTCTTTGTAGGAATAATATTGTCACATAATGGTTGTGCTCATTCATGCACTCTCTTATGTTCACATTCTCACTCAGTGTGTTCCTAGGAACACACTAGGAACACGTGTGTTCCTAGTCTATTAATTATGTGTAGGCCACCCGTATTGTTTTGTAATTGTGTAACGAATATGTGTAGTGGTGAATCCGAACAGTGTCTTTCCCATGAGTCCATTTCATTCCAACCCAAGTTCTTTCATTTCCCTTGAACTCTTTAAACCGGAGGTCTCATTCTCGCGGCCCGCGGGCCAATTGGGCCCGCAGGACGATGTCTCGTGGCCCCACCGTGATATGACAGTATAGCATTAGTGCGGCCCACAGGGTGAGCGGACCTCTGAAGGAAGTCCCGCCCGCCGTTCCTCGTCATGGCTGACATTCGGTGCTAGGCTAAGCTACACCGACTTCATGCACACTACGCTTGTAACAATAGAGCGGCGGATGATGGACCAGTCCGGTACCAGGCGGATGATGGACCAGTCCGGTACCAGTTTCCTTTCCCTGCAGTCGCCATTCCGGTACTTTCTACCATTAATGCCACAATCAAACGCAGAGAAAGGCGACTGGTACCGGGCTGCTCGCCATCCGCCAAGCTGTTCTGACAAGTAGAAGCGGTGATGACGTCACGCGTCCAGACGTCCTCCATCGTTGCTAGCTGGCTAAAGACTTGTATGAAACAGAACAAGAGCGACGCCAAGTGGAATAAACTAAATTTTGTCACACCCTCATCATGTCTTTGTCAATCCAAAGCACCTGCAGTTCATGTATTGGTTAAATAATTACATGTTGATGACATTTGAGGATATTTTTAAAATGTTTTTTGTGGAATCCTTTATGCGGCCCAGCCTCACCCAGACTCTGCCTCCAGCGGCCCCCAGGTAAACTGAGTTTGAGACTCCTGACTTAGACCGTTGAACAAATCACAAGCACTTTTAGTTCAGGCATCGAAATGTCCTTGATCTTAGCAGTCCTCTGAATTGGTCATGGGTTCTCCGGTCCAGGCGGTCTTGTGCATTAGTCCGTCTGATGTTCACCGTCCTTTGTCATCCACCTGTATACAGTCACCAAGATCCATTTCCTCATGATAGGGTTAGGGAGCACACAACACACAAGCAGGAAAACAACAATTAGTACTACTACTAGAGTTATTCCTAGTTTGGGTACTAAGGCTCCCCAGTCTTCCTCCAGACCTTTCCATAACCAGATGCTCTTTCCTGCATTTTCTTTTAATTCCGCTTTCAGTTCACTCAGTTAGTCATTACTACTCTAAATGTAGCTTTTGGGAGGTTTGCATATAGATGAACGTGCAGCATTGATTTGCAAACCGTTCTAATAAGCACGCAGTAAGAACAAAATCTCGTCGGGTCACCATTTTGTAGAATTGAAAGGCGGCTAAACTCAAATATATAAGTAAAAGAAATAATGCACAGAGACTTATTTTTTTTGCTCCTTTAGGCCATAGATGGGTTGGGAGATTTATTACAACACTTCCATGGATACATCTTACAACTTCCTCAGTGCAAAACCAAAAATCTCCCCATATTCCTAACATCACCCTTTTTTATAGAATCTTATCTCTACTGGTGTAAGTTGGGAAGTTTCGACCAACAGCATTACTGCCCTTGATTTACGTAAAGATGGATTGTGTATTTGGGACCTCTGGAAGTCAACATCTGCTCCATTTCCATCAATCAATGGTTGCACTTATCTGTCCAAACAGCTTCTTTCCAAATCACATTTGGTCCAATTTGTTCTTTGCATGCAAGGAAAGGGAGGGTGTCCGGTCAGCTCGACCCAGACTGACCTGAGGCTACCATTTATGGAGTTGGGTAACACTTTATTTGAAGGCGTGTGCATAAATCTGACATAACATCTGTCATGAACATGAAGGAGTCTTTATGAATGTCTATGACTGTTGTCATGAAGTGTCATTCGGTAAATGACATTTTTATTCCAAAGTTGCCCTAAAAGTTGCTTTAGCTTTAAAAGTCCATTAAAAGTGCCAACCTAACCCTATATAACAACACTTTAATGCAAATTTAGCACTTCTAGTGGGCTTTTCATGCAACTTTTAGAGCAACTTTGCATCAAAAGTGTCATTATTTACCGAATGACACTTCATGACAACAGTCATAGACATTCATAAAGATTCCTTCATGTTCATGACAGTGTCAAGTCAGTCTTATGCACAATAAAATTTTACATGGAGTTGTTTCGCAAGAACAACTCCATAAATAGCATTTCCTCTTTTACACCATGGAGAGAAAATAACAGACAACATTAAGTTAACAGTAGAAATATCAGTGCAAAGTAGAGCAGTAGGAGAAGGAAGAGGAGTGGTCAGTAAGCCTGTAGCAGCATAAATACAGAAATATCTCAGAATAACCTCAACCAGCTGTCAGCTTTATCAGAGAGGAAAGTTTTAATCCTAGTCTAGCATTTGGGGCAAACTCAGTCATTTAGCAAATCTTCCCCATGTAGTGCTTCGGTGCTAGCCGAGGTTTGGCTAGTGTCTCCCTCATCAAACACCAGGACTTGCGTCATTGTCTTGAGGCCTGGAGTCGAGTATCCCTGGTTTATAGGATGGTCTAAAGAGGTTTGTCTCTTGCTACGTCAGATGGCACAGGGTTTCTACAGTATTTTAACAAATAGTTGAATATTTCAGAAAAAAAACTGTTTGAATCCACAGACAGTAAAGTTTCTCCAGCAGCCTGGTGTCTGCTGGCTTCTGTCTGACCTCTGAACTTTGTGGCGGTCTGCCAGGTGGTGCTGATTGGGGACCACCAACAGCTTCAGCCAATCGTGAAGAACCAGAGTGTGAAGAAGCTGGGGATGGCCAGGTCTCTTTTTGAGCGCTACTTCTCCAGGCTCCATAAAAACACGGCTGTGATGCTGGACACCCAGTACAGAATGGTGAACATCAAATATCTCCTCAATGAGTAACAGCAGCAGTGCACCATAACCCATCATGCTGTGTTTGGTTTTAACAGCACCAGGGCATCTGTGAGTTTCCCTCAAAGCAATTTTATGAGAGCAAGCTGAAGACGGGTGTGGAGCAGCCGAGCAGCCTCTTGCGTGTTGACGGCAAGACGATGCCGATCGTGTTTGGACACGTTGAAGGAGAAACTATTCGTTTGGTGGTGAAGACTGCAAAGGGCAACAACAAATCTAAAGTCAACCACAATGAGAAAGAGAAAGTGGTATGTAACATTTTCTGTTCAGCTACCAGAACCAAAACGTGCTGGAGTGTTAGAAGATGGTAACTTTTCCAAGAGCATCTCAAGGTCATGTCATTGATCCATCGAGGGACTCGGGAAAGGATTGTATTGATTCCAAGCAGGAGTTGCTTTATACATGATTAAACCTGCAAGTAGAGGAAGAGGAGGTCTAAAAGTGATGATGATGATGAAAAACTAAATAAAGGTATTCTCTTCACCAGTCGCTATCCATGCTTTAATATCATAATATGCTATTCAATTCTGTTTATTTCTATAGTGCCACTTCATCTCACTTTACAAAAAATAATTAAATTCAATCATTCTAACTGATCCTAGTTCTCAAACTGTACCGTTTGCTCTAATTGTTCAGAAGTTTCTATCCAAGGAAGCCCAGCAGGTCCTTACAGCATTCACTCCTCCTGGCCAGCAGGGGGTGACAATCACTTAATGGAATCATTAACTTTACAGCAATTCCTCATACAGTGCGTAGCAACAGTGGAGAGGAAAAATTCCCCTTTAACAGGAAGAAACCTCCAGCAGAACCAGAACCGGGCTCAGTACCATGTGACCTGACTGACTGGAGGTTAGCAAAGACAGCAGAAGAAGAAACAGAGGAACTGATGTTGATGAAAGTAGAACCAGCAGGAGAGGGAGAGCGATCAGGTGATGGCAGCATCATGTCAGCCGCCTCCAGGAAGGAATCAGCCAATCAGAACACAGAGCAGGTGGAGAGAAAATGACAGCAAACGGTGCAAACTGGAGAGTAGTAGAAGAAGAAAGAGAGGAGGAGTGGCCAGTTTGTCCTGCAGTATCTGAAGCTACTTTCCTGATATTTCAAATTCAAAAATACTTTGTTGATCCCAAAGGGAAATGAAATGTTGTAACTATTAGTGATGGCTGTTGGCAGGAAAGTTTCCTGTAACGGAATCATAATATTAAATGAAGGATTTTAATTGCTGCCGATTGTTTTTCAGACACAGATTGCTGAAAGGCTCGTAAAAGCAGGAGTGGATGAGAGCAGCATTGTGGTTCTGTCTCCTTATAACGCTCAAGTAGCAGAGATCCGAGAGGAGCTGACCAAGATGAAACTGGGAGGAATTACAGTGACCACCATCACAAAAAGCCAAGGTAAAAGTTTCTCTGCGACCAGATCCAGGGTCTCGTTACAAAACTCTGCTTAGCATCTATGTTAAAAGTCTACGTGGCTTTGTAGACCATACCTGGTCCACCAGGCTTCAGTCCTCCAATCGGTTATGGTTAAAACCAGTGACCTCTTTTTTCAGTAACCAGTAATCCAACGCGTTGCTATTTCAAACCCAGTAGTCAGACTACAGTCACTGGGTCATATATTAGCTGAACGACGTGGAGCTTCGCGCTCCAGAAACATCCAGACTAACATGAGCAGCGTAAAAACGTGGAAACAGCCACGAATGAGCGAGTCAGTAAAGCTGTGCGACTAAACGCCACTATAATAATGAACATGAAGATCAGAGTCCCAGTCTGTGCAGCAGCCGTCTGAGCTGTGGAGCTGCAGGAGGAGCTCTGTGTGCCGCCAGCAAACGCAGGGCCGTAACACAGAGCCTGGAGGCTGGGGGCCACCAGGGGGGCCACCAGGGGGCCTCCAGCCTCCAGGGGCCCTCTAGGGGGGCCTCCAGGGGGGCCTCCAGGGGGGCCTCCAAGGGGCCACCAGGGGGGCCTCCAGGGGGCCCTCCAGGGGGACTTTCAGGGGGGCCTCCAGGGGGGCCACCAGGGGGGCCTCCAGGGGGGCTTTCAGGGAGGCCACCAGGGGGGCCACCAGGGGCCCTCCAGCCTCCAGGGGCCCTCTAGGGGGGCCTCCAGGGGGGCCACCAGGGGGCCTCCAGCCTCCAGGGGCCCTCTAGGGGGGCCTCCAGGGGGGCCACCAGGGGGGCCTCCAGGGGGGCCTCCAAGGGGCCACCAGGGGGGCCTCCAGGGGGGCCTCCAGGAGGCCCTCCAGGGGGGCTTTCAGGGGGGCCACCAGGGGGGCCACCAGGGGGGCCACCAGGGGGCCCTCCAGGAGGCCTCCAGGGGGGCCACCAGGGGGGCCTCCAGGGGGGCCTCCAGGGGGCCTCCAGGGGGGCTTTCAGGGGGGCCTCCAGGGGGCCCTCCAGGGGGGCTTTCAGGGGGGCCACCAGGGGGCCTCCAGCCTCCAGGGGGCCTCCAGGGGGGCCACCAGGGGGGCCTTCAGGGGGGCCTCCAGGGGGGCCACCAGGGGGGCCTCCAGGGGGGCCTCCAGGCTCTGCAGCCTGTGTGCTGGACACACAGAGACACACACAGATTACTGACGTTTAGCTTTGGACTGTTGCAGCATTAAACAGTTCAGCTCAACCTAATGAGTGGAAACACATTGTTGATGTTACTATTATAATTACAATTAAGGCAAAGATCAAAGTCATTTTCACAGGTGGAGCGTTGCTGTTAGCAGCTGCTGGAAGCAACTAAACAAGTTACTTTGTAACTTAGTTACTTTCCAAACCAAGTAATCAGAAATATAACTAAGTTACTTTATCAAGGTAACTATGACATCACTGGTTAAAACATAATTTCATGAGCCAAAAATCAATATGAGTGAAGAGTTGAAAGAATCTCATTTCCAGAAGCCGTTGTAGCAGCGTGATAAAAGGTTTCCACGCCGCCGTCATGATTCTGATGGGAGGTTTCACAGTTCAGGGTGAATGTTATGAAAATATTAATCTGCTTTGCTCTGGCAGTTTGGGTTTCCAGCCACTGCCCCCTGCAGGTTATAGTGGAATAGTGCACCAGATCGTCTGGCCCTAATTGCTAGAAGACATTTTAGTTTTTAATGGACTCACCTAGAAGCCAGCCTTCATCTAGAGCGCCACCTGCAGGCTCTTCCCTGCTTTGCTCCATGATGAAGGAGTCATGAGCCAGAAATGTGGTCCATGTTGGAGCCACCAGATCTTGGCTGTCAATGAAAACGTGTTTCTTCCTGATTGCCTCTTTGCGAGGTCTGCCAAAAGCGCCAACGCATCTGTTATATCAGAGACGCACGGCGTTGGCGTCCATCAGCCTGATTCTGACACCTGCTCACATCTGATGTGTTGATCTTTGGTCCACATCATGTTGAGAGGAAGACAATATGCAGAAATGTTGGCAGACTTTAAGTTGGCTTATTGGGCTTTGCTGAAATATCCTCTAGCATAAACAGGGGCGCCGCCAGGAATCTTGGCCCCCTGACCAGCTGCTGTTCCAACGTTTTGAGTCTAACTGACCCATAAATATCATCAGTTTTAAAGGCTGCATCTGATTTCTTTGGTTCAATACTGATAATTAGCTCAATATTTACTATTTTACTGCTATATCAATATTTGCTGCTCATGAATTTATCATCCAACAGTCCACATCCAGGATGCTAGTAGGTTGTTAATGTTTTCTATTAGTTTAGATACTGAAACGTCTCCATGGCAACAGTCTATAGCAACAAGCAAAATACACATGAAGCAATCCAGACTTCTAAACATGCTAGTAGCTGCATTTTATTCAGTTTAACTTTAATAAAATATGTTTCTCCATATTTGTTACAGCTGTCACCATGTAGCAGTTTGTTATGAGGCAGATAATCTGAAAACAATCAATCTCCTCCATCTGCTTCCTGAATTACTGGTTAAAGTGATGCACCGTTCTGACCAAAACAACCAATCAGAACCAGGAGGAGGGTCTTAGCGCCGTCAATCATCCTCATTCACTCACTGCTAAATGTGCTAATGGGGGAGAAACAACTTATTACAGGAAACTGTTTATCTGCCATCATTGGTAGCTATGCTAACTAACCTGAGCATTCACAACAGGCTATGCTAGCTGCAGCATAGGGATGAGCAGCAACATGAGATGGTGATTGACAGCACTAAAATTCTCCTGCCTCTGATTGGTTGTTTCTAGCACTGGGAGAAAGCAGAGGAAATAGATTTTTCACAGATTACCTCATATCATAATGTCACAATGACAGTTTTAACAAATATGTGAAAAAATATGGATAAAAATGTTACATACTGCAGCTTTAATTTCACTCAGGAGAGGACGGGTCAGGAGGGACGTGGGTTAGAACTGCTGCTGACTTACTCACCTCTCTTGGAGAAAAACTGGGTTCTAAATTAACACTCTTGCCTTTTTCTTTTTGTTTGAAAACCTGATTTTATAACTTTTCTTAGCAGCTTAGCAACAGCCAGTCGTTCGTGTTTCCACTGTCTGCTGCTAACAGCGTCACTCTGAGCTCCAAGCAGGAACGAACCGTTTAACCCAGACGGGGGGATCAGGGCAGATATGGATGTTTGTTTATTGATCTGGGAGTGGAAACATTAAAGTTTTACTGCTAAAAACAATCTTTGAAAATACAATCGGATTAATTTTGTAATTGACAGACCCCGATTTTTATTTTATTTTTCCCATTTCTAAGAACAAAAAACAAATGACCTCTTGTGGAGGGCCCCCTGCTGGTCAGGGCCCTAGTATTGTCACCACTTTCCCCCCCTATACCGCGCCCCTGAGCATAAATAAAACTGCTCACTGCTTATAATAAAGTCGATCTTTGATTAAAGGTTAGATAATCAGAAGTAGTGGCTTCAGTTCTGCATTGCCAGTTTCCCCCCGGCTCCAAAAAAAAGGTCACTCTGGGTCAGAGGTCGTGTGAGACCGCATGTTTTCCAGCTAAGTATATTTCCAGAGATGACCTTTGGTGGGAAGTAAAGTTTCAGTTCCTACTTTGTTTGGACACCCCCGCCTCGCCGCTGTGCCGTGAAACGAATCGATGTTCTTCCTCAGCCTGGTATCAGAACCAAACCAAACCCAAATCCTGTTTTCTCCCAGGGAGCGAGTGGCGCTACGTGATTCTCTCCACAGTCTGCTCCGTTCCCAGTGGAGAGCTTGAGAAGGAACCGGATGGCGCCTGGATGGCCAAACATGTTGGCTTTGTAGGAGACCCCCACCAGATCAACGTAGCCATCACCAGAGCCAAGGAGGGGCTGTGCATCATCGGTAAGGACCGACTGGACCAGAGCAGGGATTCAGAACCTTTTTTACCTGGGGGTCCAAGTTTTCCAGTCCAAAGTGACCCAGGACCCATTTATATACTAACCATCTATTGGTTTAACAAGTTGACCTGTTCAGTACAAAAATCAAATCCATTTATGGTTTACCATCAAAAACAGAATAAAATGTCATCATAATGAGATAATCGGAAGATTTGTTGATCATTTGGACTCAAATCTGCATGTAGAACATCTGATCAGGCCAGAAATTCATGGAACGGATCAAACAGCAACAGGAGAAAAATTCTGAGATGAAAAGTTCTAGAAAAAAAAAAACAATCATCTGGGATTATAAAATTTAACATTTTCAACTTTTGAAACTCAGAAATTTCTGGGTTTTTAGAAACTTGTTTAATCTCAAAGTTTCTGTTTTTATGAAAGCATTTCTAAGGTTTTTGGCATAAAAATGATCATTTTTATATCTAGTGGCTCTAGATAACTAAAAAAACGTGGATTTAGTGTTTGCAACAGCAGTAGATCAATAATCACATTCACTGCTGTTCTCTTCCCATTATGATTGATTTGTACTTCATGTCCTGGTATGTTTCGTTGTTTTTTATTTTATTTTTTAACCCGTCTTTTTATTGGCACTTTGTTTTTTATTCTTGCTGTAAAAATTGCCCATTTGGGATAAAAATAAATTAGAATTGAATTGAAAACGTGGAAAATGTGAAAATTGGTTAAATGAAATTTTGTGCTCAAAAGTACATTAAAATAAATAATTTTCAAATTAAATGTACTGGGGGAAAAAGTAAAGTACTAATGAAAATATAGGTTTATAATCTGCTAATTAATTTGAAAACTGCTTCAACTGACGGAACCGGAAGCTGCTGACCAACAATTGGAACCGATTATCTTTGGACGAACCAGCTGCGCTTTGATTCTCGTTCCTCCGGACGCAGCTGACCCGGTCGGGCTCCGGTGGTCGCGGCTCGCTGACCCACTGGGTTCACTGGTGTTAATGGGAAGAGGAGCTTCAGCCCTGAGCTGCTCTGAATGTCTGCAGCACCGTTAGCTGTAGCCTAGCGGCTGGTTTCTTCTGCTGCTCATCACCGCTTATTAAACAACTGACTGGCACATCACTGCCACCAAGTGGGAGAAATATGTATTGCAATTGGGTGCTTGAATTCTGATAGCAATGTAGAAACATTGCTATCAGAATGTTTCTACATTCTGATAGCAATGTTTCTGCTTTCTGTAAACTTTGCTGACCCGCGGCCCACAGATAAAAACCTCTAGGTGGCGCTGGCGGCCCAAATGTGGGCCACGGCCCTGTGGTTTAGAATGGCTGGACTAGAGGGACGGACGGTTAGGTCTGCTCCAACACACCTGGCGTCTGACTGCCAGTGATGCAGGTGAAAATCCGGTACCAGTCCAACAGTACCAGGCTTTTGTAATAATTTTCCAATCATTTTGACCACTTAAAAACACTTTCCACTAGAGCTACATCCTCTCACATTTACACACCGATACACAGATCGGTGGACAATTTGCTCAGAGGCACAAATCAATCTTACAACCTTCTAATCACAAGACGACACAGACCTTCCCAGATAAAGGTCCGCTTCCGGTCCAGCATCTGGTCCAGAATCAGATCCATCCTTGACTCTTCTTCTTCTTCTTCTTCCCTTTTCTGGGAAAGGCAACCAGAAGCTGCTGCAACTCAGCCGTTCGTGGCGCCACCTGCTGGACTACTACTGTCTGCACAGCGCACTGACGGATGCAGAGAAGATCTCTGTCTGAAGCTGGGACGGAAACCATGGAAACCACACGACTCTCATGTGTCACTGCTTTACCACTTTCCAGACACTTTGGTGATTTTACATAAATTATTGATGTGTGTGATGAATTTCTATGTAAAAGTAAAAATCATGTTTGTTGAGAATATTAATGCAGCTGAACTGGAAACAAACGGGTCCGGTTCTGATTCTGCCCTGGATGAATTTATCCAATCACTGATCTCAGGTTTTTATGGCTGTAAGGAATCATCTCTGATGATGTTTTACTTTAATTTAAGGAGCATAATTTTAAATATTAATTGTTTCTTTTGGTCTCATTAAACTGGGTTAAACAACTCAAATGTTTCTGTTCATTTTAAAGCTCTGCTCCGGACCAGAACCTGGTTCTGGATCGGAGCATTTACACTGTCAACCACAGCGTCGTTGCTAGGCAACCGGAACCGGTTTCAGACCGGATGAAGACACTTTTGAGTCGGATGCTAGAATCTGTGGGATCAAAGATCACCATGGTTACAACAGCTTCTCCCTGGTACCGACTGATTGATGTTTTCAATGTTAATTAACTATTTATTAATGATTAAATAAGGTGTAGTTACTATAAATGCTGCCGATGCGCTGTGTAGCAGTATTACAACCTGTAATACTGCTACACTGTAAGCCAATCATGGTGTTGGTTGGCTTCTTGCTGCCACTAGCTTACAGGTTAGCGGCCATGTAGCTATCATGCTAGCACGGTAGCTACATGGAAGTTAGCGGCCATCTTGTCCTCAGTTTTCTGATTGAGGCTCCATGTGCAGCCGGACGGCTCTCACCTCTCCAGGTAACAATAACTGGAAGTTTCTCATGTAGGAAGTTTTTGAGCCACGATTTACTTGTGATCTTTCACATTTGCATCTTCCGATGAGAAAGTCAAATGTCCAATTTTATAATATGTTTATAAAATAATACCTTAAGATAAATAACTTAAAGCAGAATTAAGTTTGTGCTTCATGAGTCCATGTCTGTGTCTGACGTCTCACTAATGTTGTAGTTGTGCTTCCTGACTGGGTTTTAATTTGTTGGTCACTTATAGGGAACAAACAGGTTCTGCTGCTTCTGCTCCGGTTCTGATGAGACCGGATCAGTACCGGTACCGATCCGGTCTTGACTCCTGCTCAGCAGTCTTTAGGAGCCATTTAATAAAAACATTAATATTCAAGCAAAATAAATTAAATATTTTAATTCAATTAGAACACAAGCAAGTCTGAATCACATTAAGAAATATAGTTAATTTATGAGTCTGTGAACCTGCAGCCATTTGTTACCATGGTTACATGGTTAAATCTACCAAGGTTAGATGTATTTACCCTCTCTCGACCACTGTGCCACTTTCTCTCTGTCCTCGTTAGCCAATCAGCTCTGGTCTTTCCTCCAGGTATTTAACCTCAAACCATCTCACTGATTCTCTCGTTAAACCTGCCGACCTTTTGCTGCTCAGATCCTCTTTTAGTCTTTTTCCCTGTAAGTTTGAACCCTGACTCAGCAGAAACCCGGTCAGCAGAAACCCGGTCAGCAGAAACCCGGTCAGCAGAAACCCGGACTCAGCAGAAACCCGGTCAGCAGAAACCCTGACTCAGCAGAAACCCGGTCAGCAGAAACCCGGTCAGCAGAAACCCGGTCAGCAGAAACCCTGACTCAGCAGAAACCCGGTCAGCAGAAACCCTGACTCAGCAGATCTAAACAAGCGAGTCACTGACGTTGGTTCTGACCCGGAGTTCACGGGTCCAGAATTGTTTGCTTTTCTTATCTCTCACCAGCAGACGATAAAAGTCCAACTTCGTTCCACTCGGATCACAGTTTCTATTTTCTGAGCCTTTTGGACCCAAAGAACCAGAACCATGAAGGTCTACCTGCTGCTGCTGCTGCTGCTGCCGCTCTGCTCTGGTAAGAACAACTCTGCATCCCATCAGGACCCATCAGAACCAGAACCAGTCAGAATAAGCAGAACCTGGAAGTATTCGGTCAGAAACGATGTCCTCCTGCAAAAAGTTCTGACTTGGTTCTGACCTGAATCCAGGATGTTCTGCTCAACTTTAACCGGATTAACAGAACTCTGGTTCTGAGAGCAAAGCTGGTCTTTAAACGGGCCAAACACGGGAGCATCATCCTGGATTCTCCAGAGGCGGTTCTGGTCGGGATCTTCGGTACCAGATTCTGCGCTGCAAAGCAAAACATTTAATGTTCGTAAAAAATGATTGAACTCAACTGAATTATTGCCTTTAGATCACCAATCAGTTAACGATCAATAATCACAGAAATAATTTGAAACAGAAAATAAATGCCTGAAATGAACCAATAGAACCCAGAGGTCGGTTCTGAATGTTCAACAGAATCAATTAAAAAACTAATTAGTGAAGCAGAACTGGAGAAAAACGAAAAGATGAAATATTTTCACCACAGAGATGCTGAAGCATCCAGCTGGTCTGACGGCCTAGTTAAAGGCCTCCATGGTGCTGGATGGAAACTGATGGCAGCTTAAAGGCCGATACGAACGGTTACCATGGCACCCAGAACAACTCGCAGAGAAATGAAAGGTCAACTCTAAAGGTCAAGGGTCGTCTTTGGGCCACAGTGGATCCATGGCAGATTACCAAGGAGGAATCATTTCCCACAATGCAATGTGACGAGATGTGGTTCTGAATGTGGCAGAGCCGGATCCGTCTAGGATGATTCTGCTAAATGGGTCAGAGCTCAAAGGGCTTTCCAGGTGTTTCCCAGGTGTTTTCCAGGTGTTTCCCAGGTGTTTCCCAGGTGTTTCCCAGGTGTTTTCCAGGTGTTTCCCAGGTGTTTCCCAGGTGTTTTCCAGGTGTTGTGCTCTGACGGATGCGTGAATCTGTTATTTATTTATTGTAGTTTGCCGTCAGGAACAATGAACATCTGTGGCGCCCTCTGGTGGTGAAACATTGCCTCTGCGGTCCAGACTGCTCCGATGTCCAGGGTTGGGCCGGTTCTGTCTGATTGTCGTGTTTGTTTTTCAGCTCAGCGGTTCCACATCAGCTGCTATGGAGAAGATTTCCTGATGGTGAACAACCTGCTGCTGCAGTGCACTGGGAAGGTCCAACAGGCCTGCTACACCAGAGGTGAGTCACTCCTCCTGACCAGCAGAGGGCGACATCGGAGAGGTTTAACTGGGTCGTTTAACGTCCCAGTTAAACCACGTTTAACTAAAGTCCTACAAGGTTTAGAGTCCCAGTTGACAGAGTTTCAACTAAAAACCTGGAGGTTGGAGTCCTTGTCAAACGGTGTTTTTGACTAAAGTCCCTGAGGGTTAGAATCCCAGTTAAACGGCGTTTAACTGAAGTCCTAAAGGGGTTTTAATGTTTGTTTTTTTATCTCTTTCTCACTGTTTATTTAATGTCACCTGCTGTTTTTATTTTAATTATGTAAAGCACTTTGAAATGTGCTATACAAATAAAATTTGATTGATTGAAATTTGAGAAACTCGTGTTTAACAGGAAGAAACGTCCAGCAGAACCAGCATTTGGATCAGCTGATGGTTTTAACATTATTTAGTGAACTTCCTGATATAGACTTCCAGTCTGAAGGAACAGATTCATGGATTAAATTATAGATTATCAGCTTCGCTGCTGGACAGGAAGTTTATCATTTATTCCACAGATTAAAGGAGGAAGTCCTAGAAATTAATTTATTTTGGGATTTAAACGACATCCTGCTCAGAAACGACACAGAGGTACTTTACTTTGGCACCAGATGTTCTGGTCCAACAGAACCTGAACCTGACCCTGGCCCTGGGTCTGACTGTCAGGTTTACATGCAAACTGGACCGAACTTCAGTCCAGTCCAGTCCAGCAGAGGTTCTGATGGGTTTTCTGTCTGCAGATAATGGAGAGAAAGGCTGCACTCGGCTGGAGAACTGCTCCCGACCCGGTTGGACCTGCTGCCACACAGACCGCTGCAATGGAGACCAGAACTAGAACCAGACTGGAGGTCCAATCAGAATATTCATCCGGGTCCAGTTAGAACCTGGGCCTGTTTAATATATTCTATCCAAATAAATAAACTGTTGGTTGGACCAAAGATCAGCGTTTTGGTTTCTCTACAGAACATCTCACCAATAGAACCAAGCTGACCCGGTACCAGTCAGACTGCAGGAGAACCTCAGAAAAACCCAACTGAAAGGTTCTGATGAACACAACTGGTTCTGTTAGATCAGAAAAAAAAGTTATGTTCTGCTTTAGGTTTCATTGATTGACCCGTTTCTGGACATCGAGTCGCCTCGGTTCAGAACAAACAAATTTCAGAAACTCAGAACCAGAATGTTCTGAGGCGCCTCTGGTGTCTTTCACTGAACATCTCCAGATACCAACTAACCAACTGGGTTTGTTGGGTCTGAACGGACCCAACTGGTTCTGGACAGGTCTTTGCCTGCCCACAGGTTTGGCTGACAGTGATCTGAGTTCAGGGTAGCTAACCCTAACCCTAACTAGTACTGTTCCAAAAACCAAGATGATTAAACCAAACAGACTCATGATGAAAGTCAAACTAGGAATGAGAAATCAGACGAGGTTAAACATCACAGGATTCAAAACGGATCCAAAGTTAACCACATTTCTGATCAAGTATTTCTTTTGATTTGCTTTGTGTTAAATTGAAAAACCAACTAGTGACAGTTACAGCATCACTACTGACTAGCTGATGAGAATGTTGCAGGGTTAATTTTAGCATTACCTGCTAACTCGTTCAACATCAGAATAATTATTGATTCAATATCTACATTTAGTTGTTCCAGCAGTTTTTGTGTTTCAATATTAAATGCATGTCATTTACGTGTTGAGGGAACATCTGGCTGAGTCTCTAGCTAACATGTGGCCCATATCGGCATGTTGCATATCCACGTATCGGGAAAAAGCTCATCTAAACCCCAACACCACCAGCTTTATGAAAAAACACCTGGTAAACACGCAGTCACGCCGAAGAGAGGCGCAGCGCCGCAGTCAGCTGGGCATCAGGAAGTGAGCATTGCAGGCGGATCTTCACCTGGAGCAGCCAGATGACCGGAGCCCAGCTGGTGGCCTCTATTGACCACTAAGAAAAGGTCGTTTTATTGTGTCACCATTAAGTGGCCTTCGTTTGAATAAAATATTTTGAATTTGATTGTTTTGCTGTTTGGGTTTTTGAGTTGCTTGCTCCCCGTTATACCAACGACAAAGTGTGAGGCCATATTGGCTACATGTAGCCGGGGCATCTTGTCCCCCTCATGTGCTGCGGCGCCCTCTTCCTGTTGCCCATATATGGAAGACGCTGCGGCGGAGCAGCTGGCTTGTTAGGGAGACGGACAGGAAATGAGCATTTACATTTAAAAGCAGGTAGATGCTGAGGTCAGATGCAGGCTGATGACCCCTACAGAGGTTTAACATTGATCATGAGGTGAGTTTAGAATTTGATTCCTTCACTGATGGTTATAGAAACAAACTTAGTGACGTCAAGACGCCGTTTACTGGTTTCACTGTAGGGAAGGTAAGAACCGTTTCTGATGATCATCTGGCTGCTTAATGTTCTGGTCTAACTTCATTTCTTTTGTGTGAAGGTCGGCCTGCTACTGTTTCAGTTTTTGATTTGTCTCAACTTCATTTCTTTGTTTTACTTTAATTACTTTACATGGTTATTGTGGATTAAAAGAACTTTTCTTGTTTTGCTTTTGATTAGGGAAACAAAGTTTCTATTGTCGCCTCCTGGCTGGTTGTAAACTGTTTTCTTTAGACTGAGACCAGAGGGAGGAAGTTTTTCTTTTCTTTTATTCACCAGGGATTGTTGTGTTTTTGTTGGGGACACTCAGGAGCATTTAGTTGTATTTGTGTTTTCTTTATTATTATTCCTCCCCCAAACAGTCAAATTTGATCTAATTGGGTTTTAATTATTTTTCAGGATCTCAGGAGCAGCATAGACTCCCACTTTTAGATGGTCATTTGGTCAATAAAATAAAGTGACTATTTTTGCTCAACTTTGTGAATTCAATAAACTGTTTAATCTGCAGCAGTGCCTCTGTCTACAAACTCATCTGTGATTTGGTAAAAAGGGTTTGGAGCTGCAGGGTCACATATAGACCCTCAGTATTCAGCCCATCTAGTCATCAAGCTACATTTTAATCATCTCAAATAATATGGTACAAGAAACTAACATGGAAAACATCTAAAACTTAAATGCAGTAATAAACTTTGCATTAGAATGTTGAAATGTTTGTTTAAGACATTTATTCACCATTTCCATGTTTACTTCTTGGTATTGATACAAAAATTACAGGAAACTGTTGAAAACCTGACCTCTGAAAATACAAATTATCAGAGAACCACAGTGCTGGTTCTGTTGGACCTCAGTGCTGCTTCTGTTGGACCTCAGTGCTGCTTCTGTTGGACCTCAGTGCTGGTTCTGTTGGACCTCAGTGCTGGTTCTGTTGGACCTCAGTGCTGCTTCTGTTGGACCTCAGTGCTGCTTCTGTTGGACCTCAGTGCTGCTTCTGTTGGACCTCAGTGCTGGTTCTGTTGGACCTCAGTGCTGGTTCTGTTGGACCTCAGTGCTGGTTCTGTTGGACCTCAGTGCTGGTTCTGTTGGACCTCAGTGCTGGTTCTGTTGGACCTCAGTGCTGGTTCTGTTGGACCTCAGTGCTGGTTCTGTTGGACCTCAGTGCTGGTTCTGTTGGACCTCAGTGTTGGTTCTGTTGGACCTCAGTGCTGGTTCTGTTGGACCTCAGTGCTGGTTCTGTTGGACCTCAGTGCTGGTTCTGTTGGACCTCAGTGCTGGTTCTGTTGGACCTCAGTGCTGGTTCTGTTGGACCTCAGTGCTGGTTCTGTTGGACCTCAGTGTTGGTTCTGTTGGACCTCAGTGCTGGTTCTGTTGGACCTCAGTGCTGGTTCTGTTGGACCTCAGTGCTGGTTCTGTTGGACCTCAGTGCTGGTTCTGTTGGACCTCAGTGCTGGTTCTGTTGGACCTCAGTGTTGGTTCTGTTGGACCTCAGTGTTGGTTCTGTTGGACCTCAGTGCTGGTTCTGTTGGACCTCAGTGTTGGTTCTGTTGGACCTCAGTGCTGGTTCTGTTGGACCTCAGTGCTGGTTCTGTTGGACCTCAGTGCTGGTTCTGTTGGACCTCAGTGTTGGTTCTGTTGGACCTCAGTGCTGGTTCTGTTGGACCTCAGTGCTGGTTCTGTTGGACCTCAGTGTTGGTTCTGTTGGACCTCAGTGCTGGTTCTGTTGGACCTCAGTGTTGGTTCTGTTGGACCTCAGTGCTGGTTCTGTTGGACCTCAGTGCTGGTTCTGTTGGACCTCAGTGCTGGTTCTGTTGGACCTCAGTGTTGGTTCTGTTGGACCTCAGTGCTGGTTCTGTTGGACCTCAGTGTTGGTTCTGTTGGACCTCAGTGCTGGTTCTGTTGGACCTCAGTGTTGGTTCTGTTGGACCTCAGTGCAGCTTTCAACACTGTTGACCAGGACATTTTACTGAACCGACTGGAGAGTCGGGTCGGACTCTCCGGTCCAGAACTCAACTGGTTTGAATCTTGCATACAGATCTGGGATTTCTTTGTTTTGGTTATAGAAATATACATAATTCTACACAAAGTTCCCAGGTGAAGGTAAAGTGGGCGTGGCCTACATGAGGAGCACTGTCAGGTTCCCGTCTTCTGGCCTCTGGCAGCGAAAGGCAACAAATCTCCGGCTGGTGCCTGTTGGGCCGATGTCCTGGTGGAAGGTTTGCTCTCTCTCGCTGCACTTTAGCTGATCTTTGTCAGAAAATCTAAATTGAAGGGCGATCATGGGTAAAACGCCACTGCGCCGCTCTCCTCCTTCGTTCTGCGTGTGTGTGTGTGTGTGTGTGTGTGTGTGTGTGTGTGTGTGTGTGTGTGTGTGTGTGGATCGACGGGTAAGAAACTGACGCTCATCTAAGCTCCAGTTTGTTCCAGTTTTATTTAAAATGGTGACTAATTAATTCTCGTAGATCCTCCACAGTTGACTCGTGCTGCTCTGTCTGCGTTCATCCCTGATTTCTGCACGTTCGTTTTAAAGTCGGACGGCGGCGTCACTGAGGCGCCGTTTGGGATGAGGCATCGGGGCCCATTTCACCTCCTGCTGTGGCAAGAGGGCCACGCCTGGTCCTGATGTTTTTAACTTGTATTGTCTATTAATTAGTTTCTATTTCCTTACTTGTATTGTTTACAGCCCTTTTTGTTTATTTAGCCGGCTGATATTGTTTTTTTTCTTATGTTTAAGGTTAAATTGATTAATTTTTTTTGCTTGTTTGCAGTTGCTGAGGTGACGGTGTTGCTGAGGTGACGTGTTGCTGAGGTGACGTGTTGCTGAGGTGACGGTGTTGCTGAGGTGACGGTGTTGCTGAGGTGACGTGTTGCTGAGGTGACGGTGTTGCTGAGGTGACGGTGTTGCTGAGGTGACGTGTTGCTGAGGTGACGGTGTTGCTGAGGTGACGTGTTGCTGAGGTGACGGTGTTGCTGAGGTGACGTGTTGCTGAGGTGACGTGTTGCTGAGGTGACGGTGTTGCTGAGGTGACGTGTTGCTGAGGTGACGTGTTGCTGAGGTGACGTGTTGCTAAGGTGACGTGTTGCCGAGGTGACGTGTTGCCGAGGTGACGTGTTGCCGAGGTGACGGTGTTGCTGAGGTGACGGTGTTGCCGAGGTGACGGTGTTGCCGAGGTGACGGTGTTGCCGAGGTGACGGTGTTGCCGAGGTGACGGTGTTGCCGAGGTGACGTGTTGCCGAGGTGACGTGTTGCCGAGGTGACGTGTTGCCGAGGTGACGGTGTTGCCGAGGTGACGTGTTGCCGAGGTGACGTGTTGCCGAGGTGACGTGTTGCCGAGGTGACGTGTTGCCGAAGTGACGGTGTTGCCGAGGTGACGGTGTTGCCGAGGTGACGGTGTTGCCGAGGTGACGTGTTGCCGAGGTGACGTGTTGCCGAGGTGACGTGTTGCCGAGGTGACGTGTTGCCGAGGTGACGTGTTGCCGAGGTGACGTGTTGCCGAGGTGACGTGTTGCCGAGGTGACGGTGTTGCCGAGGTGACGTGTTGCCGAGGTGACGGTGTTGCCGAGGTGACGTGTTGCCGAGGTGACGGTGTTGCTGAGGTGACGTGTTGCTGAGGTGACGGTGTTGCTGAGGTGACGTGTTGCTGAGGTGACGTGTTGCTGAGGTGACGTGTTGCTGAGGTGACGTGTTGCTGAGGTGACGTGTTGCAGAGGTGACGTGTTGCCGAGGTGACGTGTTGCCGAGGTGACGTGTTGCCGAGGTGACGTGTTGCCGAAGTGACGGTGTTGCCGAGGTGACGTGTTGCTGAGGTGACGTGTTGCTGAGGTGACGGTGTTGCTGAGGTGACGTGTTGCTGAGGTGACGGTGTTGCTGAGGTGACGTGTTGCTGAGGTGACGGTGTTGCTGAGGTGACGGTGTTGCTGAGGTGACGGTGTTGCTGAGGTGACGGTGTTGCTGAGGTGACGGTGTTGCTGAGGTGACGTGTTGCTGAGGTGACGTGTTGCTGAGGTGACGGTGTTGCTGAGGTGACGGTGTTGCTGAGGTGACGTGTTGCTGAGGTGACGTGTTGCTGAGGTGACGGTGTTGCTGAGGTGACGGTGTTGCTGAGGTGACGTGTTGCTGAGGTGACGTGTTGCTGAGGTGACGTGTTGCTGAGGTGACGGTGTTGCTGAGGTGACGGTGTTGCTGAGGTGACGGTGTTGCTGAGGTGACGTGTTGCTGAGGTGACGTGTTGCTGAGGTGACGTGTTGCTGAGGTGACGGTGTTGCTGAGGTGACGTGTTGCTGAGGTGACGGTGTTGCTCAGGTGACGTGTTGCTGAGGTGACGTGTTGCTGAGGTGATGTGTTGCTGAGGTGACGGTGTTGCTGAGGTGACGTGTTGCTGAGGTGACGGTGTTGCTGAGGTGACGTGTTGCTGAGGTGACGGTGTTGCTCAGGTGACGTGTTGCTGAGGTGACGTGTTGCTGAGGTGATGTGTTGCTGAGGTGACGGTGTTGCTGAGGTGACGGTGTTGCTGAGGTGACGGTGTTGCTGAGGTGACGTGTTGCTGAGGTGACGTGTTGCTGAGGTGACGTGTTGCTGAGGTGACGTGTTGCTGAGGTGACGTGTTGCTGAGGTGACGTGTTGCTGAGGTGACGTGTTGCGGAGGTGACGTGTTGCTGAGGTGACGTGTTGCTGAGGTGACGTGTTGCTGAGGTGACGTGTTGCTGAGGTGACGGTGTTGCTGAGGTGATGTGTTGCTGAGGTGACGTGTTGCTGAGGTGACGGTGTTGCTGAGGTGACGTGTTGCTGAGGTGACGGTGTTGCTGAGGTGACGTGTTGCTGAGGTGACGGTGTTGCTGAGGTGACGGTGTTGCTCAGGTGACGTGTTGCTGAGGTGACGTGTTGCTGAGGTGACGGTGTTGCTGAGGTGACGTGTTGCTGAGGTGACGTGTTGCTGAGGTGACGGTGTTGCTGAGGTGACGTGTTGCTGAGGTGACGTGTTGCTGAGGTGATGTGTTGCTGAGGTGATGTGTTGCTGAGGTGACGGTGTTGCTCAGGTGACGTGTTGCTGAGGTGACGTGTTGCTGAGGTGACGTGTTGCTGAGGTGACGTGTTGCTGAGGTGACGTGTTGCTGAGGTGACGTGTTGCTGAGGTGACGGTGTTGCTGAGGTGACGGTGTTGCTGAGGTGACGGTGTTGCTGAGGTGACGTGTTGCTGAGGTGACGGTGTTGCTGAGGTGACGGTGTTGCTGAGGTGACGTGTTGCTGAGGTGACGGTGTTGCTGAGGTGACGTGTTGGTGAGGTGACGGTGTTGCTCAGGTGACGGTGTTGCTGAGGTGACGTGTTGCTCAGGTGACGGTGTTGCTGAGGTGACGTGTTGGTGAGGTGACGGTGTTGCTCAGGTGACGGTGTTGCTGAGGTGACGGTGTTGCTGAGGTGACGGTGTCTTCCTCTGCTGCCTGCTGTGATTCTAGAGTTCGGGTCTCACTGTCTGGTGTTAAAGGTTGTTTTGGGTTTGCTGTGTTTGGTGGATGCCGTCCCTATAGCGCCCCCTCTGGCCGGTAACCTCAGCTACTGCACTTCCTCTGTTTTCCTTTTTCATTCTTTAAAAAACTGGTTTTAAAAAGAACATTCTAAAAATAATTTATTAAATGGTTTTTGTACATTTTTTACTGTCTCAGATGTTTCAGCAGAACTGAACCTGTGTGGCTTAAACAAAACGTAATAATCTCTGGGTGAAATTCCCAGGGTGGCGTTGAGCAATCTATTAAAACTAAAATTCCACAAAATCTGAGTTTCATCTCGTGTCGTCACAGTTTCAATCGGAAACTTCTCATCAGAGAGGTCAAAGGTCACATGTGAGGTACCCCAAGGTTCAATCCTAGGACCCTCCTACTCAATATCTATCTGCTGCCACTGGCTCAGGTTATAACAGGAAATAAGATCAGCTACCATAACTATGATACACAGCTCTACGTTATGATGTCACCAGGTGACCTTTGACCCCATCCAATCACTGAATAGATGCTGAGAACAGATCAATGTGTGGATGTGACAAAACTTTCTCCAGCTGAACAGAAACAAAACTGAAGTTATTATCTTTGGACCTAAAGATGAGCGAACCAGAATCAATGCACAGCTTCAGTTATTACAACTAAAAACCAGCGATCAGAACGAAACCTGGGAGTAGTGATGGACTCTGACCTGAACCTTCAGAGCCACATTAAGACGGTCACAAAGTCGGCCTTCTATCACCTGAAGAACATCTCTAGGATTAGAGGACTGATGTCTCAGATCTAGAGAAACTCATCTATGCGTTTATCTTCACGGCAGACGCTGCCCCAATCCGCCTGTCGATCTCCCGTTCCCTTCTTCCTTCATTCGTGAACAAGATCCCCAGATACTTAAACTCCTCCACTTGAGGCAGGACGACCCCCCTGACCTGGAGAAGGCACTCTACCCTTTTCCGGCTCAAGACCATGGCCTCGGATTTGGAGGCACTGAGCCTCATCCCGGCTGCTTCACACTCGGCTGCGAACCGCTCCAGTGAGAGCTGCAGATCACGATCTGATGAAGCCAACAGGACCACATCATCCGCAAAAAGCAGAGATGCGATCCTAAGGCCACCAAAACGGATCAACACCTCGGCTGGTCAGAGATTCTGTCCATGAAGGTAATGAACAGAATCGGTGACAAAGGGCAGCCTTGGCGGAGTCCAACTCTCACCGGAAACGAGCCCGACTTACTGCCGGCAATGCGGACCAGACTCTGACACCAGTCATACAGGGACCTGACAACCCGTATCAAAGGGCCCGGTACCCCATACTCCTGGAGACCCCCCAATGTCCCCCGAGGGACACGGTCGAACGCCTTCTCCAAGTCCACAAAACACATGTAGACTGGTTGGGCGAACTCCCATGCACCCTCTAGGACCCCGCTGAGGGTGTAGAGCTGGTCCAGTGTTCCACGACCAGAACCAGAACCACACTGCTCTTCCTGAATCCGAGGTTCGACTATCCGACGGACCCTCCTCTCCAGGACACCTGAATAGACCTAACCAGGGAGGCTTAAGAGTGTGACCCCCCTGTAATTGGAGCACACCCTCCGGTCCCCCTTTTTGAACAGGGGGACCACCACCCCAGTCTGCCAGTCCAGGGGAACTGCCCCCGATGTCCATGCGATATTGCAGAGTCGCGTTAGCCAACACAACCCTGCAACATCCAGAGCCTTAAGGAACTCCGGGAGGATCTCATCCACCCCCGGGGCCCTGCCACCGAGGAGCTTTTTGACCACCTCGGCGACCTCGTCCCCAGAGATTGGAGAGCCCAACCCAGAGTCCCCATGCTCAGCTTCCTCAACAGAAGGCATGTTGGTGGGATTGAGGAGGTCTTCGAAGTATTCCGCCCACCGGCCCACAACGTCCCGAGTTGAGGTCAGCAGCGCACCATCCCCACTATAAACAGTGTTGGTGCTGCACTGCTTCCCCCTCCTGAGACGCCGGATGGTGGACCAGAATCGCCTCGAAGCCGTACGGAAGCCTGTCTCCATGGCCTCTCCAAACTCCTCCCACGCCCGAGCTTTTGCCTCAGCGACAACCCGAGCCGCATGCCGTTTCGCCCGCCGGTACCCATCAGCTGCTTCTGGAGTCCCACAGGCCAAAAAGGCCCGATAGGACTCCTTCTTCAGCTTGACAGCATCCCTCACCGAAGGTGTCCACCAATGGGTTCAAGGGTTGCCGCCGCGACAGGCACCAACAACCTTGCGGCCGCAGCTCCGATAAGCCGCCTCGGCAATGGAGGTACGGAACATGGTCCACTCAGACTCAATGTCCCCCACCTCCCCCGGAACGTGTTGGAAGTTCTGACGGAGATGAGAGTTGAAGCTCCGTCTCACAGGGGACTCCGCCAGACGTTCCCAGCAGACCCTCACTACACGTTTGGGCCTGCCAGGTCTGACCGGCTTCCTCCCCCACCACCGGAGCCAACTCGTCACCAGGTAGTGGTCAGTGGACAGCTCCGCACCTCTCTTCACCTGAGTGTACAAGACATACGGCCGCAAATCCGATGAGACGATGACAAAGTCAATCATCGAACTGCGGCCTAGGGTGTCCTGGTGCCAAGTGCACATATGGACACCCTTATGCCTGAACATGGTGTTCGTGATGGACAATCCGTGACGACCACAGAAGTCCAACAACAGAACACCGCTTGGGTTCAGATCGGGGGGGGCCGTTCCTCCCAACCACGCCTCTCCAGGTCTCCCTGTCATTGCCCACGTGAGCGTTGAAGTCCCCCAGTAGAACAAGGGAGTCCCCAGGAGGGGCACTCTCCAGTACCCCCTCTAAGGACTGGAGTCCTTAGAGGGGGTACTGGAGAGGGTGGGTAATCTGAACTGCCGTTTGGCCAAACAACAGTCAGAACCCGTCCCCCCACCCGTAGGCGGAGGGAGGCCACCCTCTCGTTCACCGGGGTGAACCCCAACGTACAGGCGCCCAAATGGGGGGCAACAAGTATGCCCACTCCAGCCCGGCGCCTCTCACCGTGGGCAACTCCAGAGTGGAAGTACGTCCAGCCCCTCTCAAGGAGACTGGTTCCAGAACCAGAGCCATGTGTCCAGGTGAGGCTGACTATTTCTAGCTGGAACCTCTCAGCCTCGCACTCTAGCTCTGGTTTCTTCCCCACCAGAGAGGTGACGTTCCACGTCCCAAGAGCTTCTGCAGCCGAGGATCAGACCGCCCGGGTCCCCTCCCTTGGCTGCTGCCCGTAACACAATGCACCCGACCCCTTTGGCCCCTCAGACAGGTGGTGAGCCCATCGGAAGGGGGACCCACGTCTCCTCTTCGGGCTGAGCCCGGCCGGGCTCTGTGGGTAAAAGCCCGGCCACCAGGCGCTCGCCATCGTGCCCCACCTCCAGGCCTGGCTCCAGAGTGGGGCCCCGGTGACCCGCGTCCGGGCGAAGGAAAACGAAGTTTGTGTCCATCAAAGGGGTCTTCGGGCTGCGCTTTGTCTGGTTCCTCACCTAGGACCTGTCTGCCTTGGGTGACCCCACCAGGGGCATAAAGCCCCAGACAGCATAGCTCCTAGGATCATTGGGACACTCAAACCCCTCCACCACGACAAGGTAGGAGCCCAAGGAGTGTGTAATTTATAATTTTTTTCCTGCGGTATCATTAGCATAATTTCATTGATAATTTGGGCAACGATCTACGACACCGAGTCCAGAATGCAATAACTGACACATTACAGATGCAAACTTTGAAGTCAAAGTCTGTATCACGCTACCCATCAACTATTCTGTTATATTATAATATTATAAAAGATGACGTATTTGAAAATAAATATAGTAATACCAGGAAGTCTGATTGGTATCAGCAGCAAGAATCAACTTTTTTTCTCTGAATCTTGCGTCTGGTCTGTCCAGGGGCGCCGCCAGGAATCCTGGGCCCCTGACTAAAGATCAGTTTGGCCCCCTGACCAGCTGCTGTTCCAATGTTTTGAGTCTAACTGACCCATAAATATCATCAGTTTTAAAGGCTGCATCTGATTTCTTTGGTTCAATACTGATAATTAGCTCAATATTTACTATTTTACTGCTATATCAATATTTGCTGCTCATGAATTTATCATCCAACAGTCCACATCCAGGATGCTAGTAGGTTGTTAATGTTTTCTATTAGTTTAGATACTGAAACGTCTCCATGGCAACAGTCTATAGCAACAAGCAAAACACACATGAAGCAATCCAGACTTGTAAACATGCTAGTAGCTGCATTTTATTCAGGCTGCAGTTTAACTTTAATAAAATATGTTTCTCCATATTTGTTACAGCTGTCACCATGTAGCAGTTTGTTATGAGGCAGATAATCTGAAAACAATCAATCTCCTCCATCTGCTTCCTGAATTACTGGTTAAAGTGATGCACCGTTCTGACCAAAACAACCAATCAGAACCAGGAGGAGGGTCTTAGTGCTGTCAATCATCCTCATTCACTCACTGCTAAATGTGCTAATGGTGGAGAAACAACTTATTACAGGAAACTGTTTATCTGCCATCACTGGTAGCTATGCTAACTAACCTGAGCATTCACAACAGGCTATGCTAGCTGCAGCATAGGGATGAGCAGCAACATCAGATGGTGATTGACAGCACTAAAACTCTCCTGGCTCTGATTGGTTGTTTCTAGCACTGGGAGAAAGCAGAGGAAATAGATTTTTCACAGATTACCTCATATCATAATGTCACAATGACAGTTTTAACAAATATGTGAAAAAATATGGATAAAAATGTTACATACTGCAGCTTTAATTTCACTCATTTCTATGAACAAAAAACAAATGACCTCTTGTGGAGGGCCCCCTGCTGGTCAGGGCCCCTAGTATTGTCACCACTTTCCCCCCATATACCGCGCCCCTGGGTCTGTCTATGTCTGGTCCGATATTAATTGCTCTTTCTTCGACTTCCCCTAGTGGTCAGGAGCATTTCCGTTTCCAGCACTTTCTTGTTTGCGTCTTTTCTGTGTTGCTGATCGTTTGCACCTGTCGGCCACCGTAAATATCCTAAACTAATCACAATTAAACCAGACAAATGTGATCACACTTTGTGGGGGTAACATTAATCATTTTGTGACAGATTCCCGCATTGGAACAGTTTTGTGGAGACTCACCGCGCAGTAATGGCGCCTGCAGCTTTAGGCGACGTCCAAACTACTAATGTATGTGAATGGAGAAAACCTACAACAGCTCAAATCTGACACCGCTCCGCTTTTGTGAAGAAGGAAGTAGCGCTGGTCTTCTTCAGAGGTTTAGGGTCGATTTCTTCAGTAGTTCTTGGTGCAGCGCCCCCAGAGGCGACGGGGGGAACAGGGTTTCAGTTTGGATCGTTTTACTCGGTGCAGTGTGAACCACAGCTGCTGAAAATGTAACAAATGTTGCAACAGGTGTGAAAACAGCCTGACAACCACCAGAAGGCCTCATGTCTCCATAGAGTAAGAAATATTCATACTGTCATCAGGGGCACCGGGGGGAAAGTGATGACGATTCTAGGGGCCCTGACCAACGGGGCCCTGACCAACGGGGCCCTGACCAACGGGGCCCTGACCAACGGGGCCCTGACCAACGGGGCCCTGACCAACGGGGCCCTGACCAACGGGGCCAGCCGCTACTGTAACCTGGGTTTGACATTTTCATTCCAGCTTCTTTTGCTCCAGACACACAAACCGATTCATCCTTCAAAATCTTTAATCTCATTAATCAACAGGATCGTCTGCAAAGCCACGATTGGCCTCAGCTGCAGTGAGGATGGGATCTGAACTCAGACGGCCAGGAAACGGCTACTGGAGCCGACCTGCTCCGGCGTCCCGGTCCGGTCCGGTCCGGTCCGAACTCTATTCTGCATTGCAGGAATTTCCGTATTCAGAGAAACAAGTTAATCAAGTCTTAGTCATATGAAATCAGACATTGTTGATGTATTGCAGAAAGATTCAGGAAGTGGAGGATATCAGGCTGGACCTGATTTTGTTGTCATGTGGTTCACACTCTGCCAGTAGGTGGCGTGTTGCTGAAAATCTGTGGCCAGTTTGATCCGTTTCTACACGGTTTGCACGCTATCGCCTCCTGACACACGTTTCTGTATCACCGGGTCCGTTCAGCCCAACAGAACCGTTTCAGAACTCGGCTGGACCTTTTGGACATGGAACCACCGATGGTGAGCAGTAATCTAAAAGAGTACATTTAATACCTGGCATTTCCTGTTTCTGACATCATCACAGCGTCACTGAACAGACAGGAAGCTGATTGGCTGTCACCATAGCAACGTTTATTTGCATTTTGTGTTGAAATCTTCAGTACAGTCTGCCCTCTGACAGGAATGCATGAGAGAAGACGATTGGCTCAAAACAGTCACATAAAAATCATCAATGAGGATCAATGAATGCAAACCCCGCCCCCTTCACGTGACCCCGCCCCCAACCTGAACGTCCAGGTGAGTCCCTGAACTCCACAGAAGCCCTTGAGAGGCAAACATAGAAAAGATGAGTCAGTAATAAAAAGGCAACATTGACCCCCCCCCGACCGCAGGCCCCGCCCCTGAATGACATCATCAGCACATTCAACAAAGGCCTGAAGTGAAATGGTCCAGAACAGACAAAAGCCCAGCAGTGAGTCACTGAGAGCAACCAATCAGAGCACAGGCCCTCCCCTTTGCTGTCGCCTGATTGGATTAGAGATGTGAGCTGAATGTGACAGAAGTGCTGCCCTCTAGTGTTGAGCAGAAATATACACACAGACATCTGCAGCATATACAAACAACACAGATCCTTTATGAACAGAGAGGGCTCACTCTGATCAATTCTTCTCAAGATGAACTGGGATTTCCAGCAAAGTGGGAGGCTTCACTCTGATTGGTTCTCTGTCACAGTTTTAACCTGAAGGTCACCTCGCCAAACAAGCACTTCCTGTTTCATCCTGTTGGCAACAGTGTGAAGCTTCTGAAACCCAAACCAGTGGATCTAGAACCTGACGGGTCAGAACCGCTTTAAACATAATTTTTGACAGAATGTCCCTTTTCTCTGTTGTATTCATTTAGACTGAAACTGAATGTCATCTGTGGCTTTTCAGAATAAAAGCCTGCAGCTCTTTGCATTCTTCAGTGATGTTTTAATTCACAGATTTAAATTAAATTGATTTTCACTGTTTTAACTAAAAAGCTGCAGATGGTTGATTTTAAGAAAAGTTAGAAACAAAACTGAAATCTTCCAGGTTTCCTCTGATCCACCAACTTCCTGTTAAGCCAAAGACTTCCTGTTTAACCTGGAGGTCGACTCGTCTCACCGGAGGAAAATCGGACTGTTTATTTGGGAAAAATGATTGTCTGGTTTGACAAATTCCTCCCCTGCTGCCCCTTGTGGCAGACGGGGGGATAACAGGCGTTGGATGAGGTCATCACAGGTGTGTCAGGTGTCCTGTGTTAACCAAGGATGCACCGTGTTTAAAAGCAGTCAATTAATAAAAGGCTGAAACTCCCATAATAGCAGAGAAATGACATAACTCCAGTCAAAGCCCAACATCCCAGGCAGCTGCAGTCAGTGTGATTCTTTCTCTGTCCGGGTCCAAATTACAGCAACACTGGAGCTCAGTTACACAAACTGTCAAAGAGGAGAGAATTTACCTGCAGAGGCTAAAATGTGTGTTTTAGGTGTTCTTAGCTCCACACAGTTAACATGGATTGTTTGGACTCCTGCAGGCCAGGAGACCAACATCTGGACAGAAAATGGACATACTGTCAAACCACATGTGGGTGAAGGAGGCGACATCATGTGGATCTGGAGCGAAATGAAGAGAACGGTGCAGATTACGGCAATGTGTTTGGTTTTCTTTCCTCTTTCTGATGAGCCGTTTATTATTTATGTTTGTTTACTTTGGGGACTGAGCTGTTTAATGTGAATCCTTTGCCACTTGTTTTGTTACAAAATTCAACAAATATAATGTAAAAACCAGAAGCTGCACCGATTTATTGGCGCCGTTTTCTTAAATTTCAAAGATCAGTGATTGGCCGATATTTGTGAAGCCGTCTAAAAATCAACCACTGTCCTCATTTCCTCTGCAGTGAGACGGTTAACCCCGCCCACCTGGCTAGCCCCGCCCACCTGGCTAGCCCCGCCCACCTGGTTAGCCCCGCCCACCCAGGTGTTTGCAATAGTCCTCTGTTACCAACTGAGCGACTTTCTATATTTATTGACATTTCAGACAAAATCAATCAGACAGAATGTGCCATCGGTGCAGCCATACTGTTCACCTGTCCAGAGTGAGCAGATCAGGTGACTTCCTGTGGCGAATCGGAGGAGACCCGGAAGGTTCTGGAGTGTTTCTGGAAGATGGCCGACGCCTGGAGACGTCTGGACAGTTTCTGTGAGTTTCCTGTCGAATTCCTGACGGCGGTCCTGAACAGGTGCTTGGCGGTCGGCGACCCAGACGGCGTCAGGAGCAGCAACAGAGACACCTGACCCGGAAGAGGCCCCGCCCCCTCTAGGAGGGCGGAGTGAGGGGAGGCAGGCCCTCGTCGCTCGGCGTCGCCGTGTCGTCGCTCGTCTCCAGGCTGTCCTTCAGGCTCAGGGTGCTGTCCGAGGGGGGCGGGGTTCCTTCTGCGGCGACCCGGCTCGATGGGTCCGGGTTCTCGGCGGCGGCCGGGTCGGGTCCGGCCAGAGGCTGCGTGGCGGCTGCATCGCCGGCCGTGTCTCCAGCCATGTTGGGTCGGCGCGCGGCGGGCTTGGGGGCGTCGACCAGCTTCCTGACGAGCCGCCACTGCATGACGCTGGTGTCCTTCCCGCCCGTGGAGATCAGGTGGCTGTCGCTGTGCAGGAAGCTGACGTTGGTCACGTGACTGCTGTGGGCGCTGTACTTGTGGCTGGGCGCCTGCGGAGACGGCGGTTAGTCTGTCGGAACGTGCCGGCCGGTTTCGGTTCTGGTTCTGGACCCACCTTGAATCTGGAGCAGGGGTAGCCGAACAGGTGAACCTTGCAGAAGTCGTCCGCCAGCGCGATCACCTTCCTGTTGTGAGACCTGACCAGCGCGTTGATGTCGGTACCATCAGAACCTTCGGGCCAGACGCCTGGAACACAGCATCTTCCATCAGAACCATCAGAACCATCAGAACCGACCCGGTCCCAGCAGAGCACTGACCGAACACGTGGTATCCCAGCACGCAGGTGTAGGTGGCCCAGTTGATGTCTTTGCACTCAGAGCGGTTCCGGATCAGCTGGCAGCCGTTCTGGATGTCCCCTGGAAATACACACGGTACTACGGGAGTACTACAGGAGTAGTACGGGAGTAGTACAGGAGTACTACAGGAGTACTATGAGAGTACTACAGGAGTACTACAGGAGTACTACGAGAGTAGTACAGGAGTAGTACGGGAGTACTATGAGAGTACTACAGGAGTACTACGAGAGTACTACAGGAGTACTATGAGAGTACTACAGGAGTACTACGGGAGTACTACGAGAGTACTACGAGAGAACTACGAGAGTACTACGGGAGTACTACGAGAGTACTACGGGAGTACTACGAGAGTACTACGAGAGTACTACGAGAGAACTACGAGAGTACTACGGGAGTACTACGAGAGTACTACGGGAGTACTACGAGAGTACTACGAGAGTACTACGAGAGTACTACGGGAGTACTACGAGAGTACTACGGGAGTACTACGGGAGTAGTACAGGAGTAGTACGGGAGTACTACAGGAGTACTACAGGAGTACTACGGGAGTACTACGAGAGTACTACGAGAGTACTACAGGAGTACTACGGGAGTACTACGAGAGTAGTACAGGAGTAGTACGGGAGTACTACAGGAGTACTACAGGAGTACTACGGGAGTACTACGGGAGTACTACAGGAGTAGTACGGGAGTAGTACGGGAGTACTACAGGAGTAGTACGGGAGTACTATGAGAGTACTACAGGAGTACTACGAGAGTACTACAGGAGTACTATGAGAGTACTACAGGAGTACTACGGGAGTACTACGGGAGTACTACAGGAGTACTACGAGAGTACTACGAGAGTACTACAGGAGTACTACGGGAGTACTACGAGAGTAGTACAGGAGTAGTACGGGAGTACTACAGGAGTACTACAGGAGTACTACGGGAGTACTACGGGAGTACTACAGGAGTAGTACGGGAGTAGTACGGGAGTACTACAGGAGTAGTACGGGAGTACTATGAGAGTACTACAGGAGTACTACGAGAGTACTACAGGAGTACTATGAGAGTACTACAGGAGTAGTACGGGAGTACTACAGGAGTACTATGGGAGTACTATGAGAGTACTACAGGAGTACTACGAGAGTACTACAGGAGTACTATGAGAGTACTACAGGAGTACTACGGGAGTACTACGGGAGTACTACAGGAGTACTACGGGAGTACTACAGGAGTACTACGAGAGTACTACAGGAGTACTACGGGAGTACTACGGGAGTACTACAGGAGTAGTACGGGAGTACTACAGGAGTACTACGGGAGTACTACGGGAGTACTATAGGAGTAGTACGGGAGTAGTACGGGAGTACTACAGGAGTAGTACGGGAGTACTATGAGAGTACTACAGGAGTACTACAGGAGTACTACGAGAGTACTACAGGAGTACTACGGGAGTACTACAGGAGTACTACAGGAGTACTACGGGAGTACTACGGGAGTAGTACAGGAGTACTACAGGAGTACTACAGGAGTACTACGGGAGTACTACAGGAGTACTATGAGAGTACTACAGGAGTACTATGAGAGTACTACAGGAGTACTACAGGAGTACTACGGGAGTACTACAGGAGTACTACGGGAGTACTACAGGAGTACTACAGGAGTACTACGGGAGTACTACAGGAGTACTACGGGAGTACTACGGGAGTACTACGGGAGTACTATGGGAGTACTACAGGAGTACTACGGGAGTACTATGAGAGTACTACGGGAGTACTACGGGAGTACTACAGGAGTACTATGAGAGTACTACAGGAGTACTAAGGGAGTACTACAGGAGTACTACAGGAGTACTACGGGAGTACTATCAGAGTACTACAGGAGTACTACAGGAGTACTACGGGAGTACTACAGGAGTACTATGAGAGTACTACAGGAGTACTACGAGAGTACTACAGGAGTACTATGAGAGTACTACAGGAGTACTACGGGAGTACTACGGGAGTACTACAGGAGTACTACGGGAGTACTACAGGAGTACTACGAGAGTACTACAGGAGTACTACGGGAGTACTACGGGAGTACTACAGGAGTAGTACGGGAGTACTACAGGAGTACTACGGGAGTACTACGGGAGTACTACAGGAGTAGTACGGGAGTAGTACGGGAGTACTACAGGAGTAGTACGGGAGTACTATGAGAGTACTACAGGAGTACTACGAGAGTACTACGAGAGTACTACAGGAGTACTACGGGAGTACTACAGGAGTACTACAGGAGTACTACGGGAGTACTACGGGAGTAGTACGGGAGTAGTACGGGAGTACTACAGGAGTAGTACGGGAGTACTATGAGAGTACTACAGGAGTACTACGAGAGTACTACAGGAGTACTATGAGAGTACTACAGGAGTACTACAGGAGTACTACGGGAGTACTACAGGAGTACTACGGGAGTACTACAGGAGTACTACAGGAGTACTACGGGAGTACTACAGGAGTACTACGGGAGTACTACGGGAGTACTACGGGAGTACTACAGGAGTACTACAGGAGTACTACGGGAGTACTATGAGAGTACTACGGGAGTACTACGGGAGTACTACAGGAGTACTACGAGAGTACTACGGGAGTACTACGGGAGTACTACAGGAGTACTACGGGAGTACTACAGGAGTACTACGAGAGTACTACGGGAGTACTACAGGAGTACTACAGGAGTACTACGGGAGTACTATGGGAGTACTACAGGAGTAGTACGGGAGTACTACAGGAGTACTACAGGAGTACTACGGGAGTACTACGGGAGTACTACAGGAGTAGTACGGGAGTAGTACGGGAGTACTACAGGAGTAGTACGGGAGTACTATGAGAGTACTACAGGAGTACTACGAGAGTACTACAGGAGTACTATGAGAGTACTACAGGAGTACTACGGGAGTACTACAGGAGTACTACAGGAGTACTACAGGAGTACTACGGGAGTACTACGGGAGTACTACAGGAGTAGTACGGGAGTACTACAGGAGTAGTACGGGAGTACTATGAGAGTACTACAGGAGTACTACGAGAGTACTACAGGAGTACTATGAGAGTACTACAGGAGTACTACGGGAGTACTACAGGAGTACTACAGGAGTACTACGGGAGTACTACGGGAGTACTATCAGAGTACTACAGGAGTACTACGGGAGTACTACAGGAGTACTACAGGAGTACTACGGGAGTACTATCAGAGTACTACGGGAGTACTATGAGAGTACTACAGGAGTACTACGGGAGTACTACGGGAGTACTACAGGAGTACTACGGGAGTACTACAGGAGTACTATGGGAGTACTACGAGAGTACTACGGGAGTACTACGGGAGTACTACGGGAGTACTACAGGAGTACTACGGGAGTACTACAGGAGTACTATGGGAGTACTACGGGAGTACTATCAGAGTACTACAGGAGTACTACGGAAGTACTACAGGAGTACTACGGGAGTACTACAGGAGTACTACGGGAGTACTACGGGAGTACTACAGGAGTACTACAGGAGTACTACGGGAGTACTATCAGAGTACTACGGGAGTACTACAGGAGTACTACGGGAGTACTACGGGAGTACTATCAGAGTACTACAGGAGTACTACGGGAGTACTACAGGAGTACTACGAGAGTACTACGGGAGTACTACGGGAGTACTACAGGAGTACTACGGGAGTACTATCAGAGTACTACGGGAGTACTACAGGAGTACTACGGGAGTACTACAGGAGTACTATGGGAGTACTACGGGAGTACTACAGGAGTACTACGGGAGTACTACGGGAGTACTACAGGAGTACTACGGGAGTACTACAGGAGTACTATGGGAGTACTACGAGAGTACTACAGGAGTACTACGGGAGTACTACGGGAGTACTACGGGAGTACTACGGGAGTACTACGGGAGTACTACGAGAGTACTACGGGAGTACTACGGGAGTACTACAGGAGTACTACGAGAGTACTACGGGAGTACTACGGGAGTACTACAGGAGTACTACAGGAGTACTACGGGAGTACTATCAGAGTACTACGGGAGTACTACAGGAGTACTACGGGAGTACTACAGGAGTACTATGGGAGTACTACGGGAGTACTATCAGAGTACTACGGGAGTACTACGGGAGTACTACAGGAGTACTACGGGAGTACTACGGAGTACTACAGGAGTACTACGGAGTATATCAGAGTACTACGGGAGTACTACAGGAGTACTACGGGAGTACTACGGGAGTACTACAGGAGTACTACGGGAGTACTACAGGAGTACTATGGGAGTACTACGAGAGTACTACGGGAGTACTACGGGAGTACTACGGGAGTACTACAGGAGTACTACGGGAGTACTACAGGAGTACTACGGGAGTACTACGGGAGTACTATCAGAGTACTACAGGAGTACTACGGAAGTACTACAGGAGTACTACGGGAGTACTACAGGAGTACTACGGGAGTACTACGGGAGTACTATCAGAGTACTACGGGAGTACTACAGGAGTACTACGGGAGTACTACGGGAGTACTATCAGAGTACTACAGGAGTACTACGGGAGTACTACAGGAGTACTACGAGAGTACTACGGGAGTACTACGGGAGTACTACAGGAGTACTACGGGAGTACTATCAGAGTACTACGGGAGTACTACAGGAGTACTACGGGAGTACTACGGGAGTACTACGGGAGTACTACGGGAGTACTACAGGAGTACTACGGGAGTACTACGGGAGTACTACAGGAGTACTACGGGAGTACTACAGGAGTACTACAGGAGTACTACGGGAGTACTACGAGAGTACTACAGGAGTACTACGGGAGTACTACGGGAGTACTACGGGAGTACTACAGGAGTACTACGAGAGTACTACGGGAGTACTACGGGAGTACTACAGGAGTACTACGAGAGTACTACGGGAGTACTACGGGAGTACTACAGGAGTACTACAGGAGTACTACGGGAGTACTATCAGAGTACTACGGGAGTACTACAGGAGTACTACGGGAGTACTACAGGAGTACTATGGGAGTACTACGGGAGTACTATCAGAGTACTACGGGAGTACTACGGGAGTACTACAGGAGTACTACAGGAGTACTACGGGAGTACTACGGGAGTACATCCTAGCGGTATCAGTGTGCGTACTCACAGTAGAGGATCTCGTAGTCCCCAGAGTTGGACATGATGAACTTGTTGTCAGGTGACCAGTCCAGGTGTGTGATGTAGCTGGAATGACCCTGGAGAGACGTTCAGGGGAATCAGGACATTTGCATCACATGATGATGGACTGGTTCTGGTCCTACTTCTAGTTCTGGTTCTGATTGGACAGAACCAAGCGTGGCTGTGGTTCCGCACTCTGACCTGTTAGCCAATCAGAGGGCAGGGAGCTGACCAATAGGAACTCACCGAGCATTTCCCGTAGCGGCTGTACCTGCGGCCCTGCTCCGACACGCTGTACAGGTAGATGAAGTTATCATGAGACCCCACGGCCAGCATGCTGCCATCTGCAGGATGGAGGGAGAGAGGCATGATGGGAACCGTAGTCCCTTCACAACGCCGTGGTTACAGCAGACTCCACCCACCGACTGAGAAACGCAGAACCGACAGCTGCTCGTTGCCGTCCGAGTGGATCCCGACCAGATCTTTGCTCTCGGCGTCCAGAACAAACCACCTGGAGACATGCAAGAGTGCAGAGCGACCAATCAGAAGGAGAGGGAGGCGGGTGCAACCAATCAGAAAAAAGCAGAACCAGACGCAGCGATGACATCGCTGACCTTCCAGAGTGCGTTCCTATAACGACTACGGCTCCACTGGGATGGAACTCCGCACAGTGTCCGTGTTCCTGAAGGAGCAACACACCTGTCAGTCCCCCAACCAATCAGCCGGCCCCAGTCACAAGTCCCGCCCCCTCACCTCCAGAGTGCGGCTCCACTGCAGGCTGTGATCCACAGAGTTCCACAGACAGACCATCTGGTCCTGGGCGCAGGTCAGGAACTGCTCCCTGCTGGGGTGGGTGGCCAGACCCCACAGCTCGTCCGTGTGTCCCTGAACGCACCGCAGAGAGATGAGACTCTGAACGCACCGCAGAGACCCTGAACACACCGCAGAGACCCTGAACGCACTGCAGAGAGATGAGACCCTGAACGCACCGCAGAGAGATGAGACTCTGAACGCACCGCAGAGAGATGAGACTCTGAATGCACCGCAGGGACCCTGAACGCACCGCAGAGAGATGAGACTCTGAACGCACCGCAGAGACCCTGAACGCACCGCAGAGAGATGAGACTCTGAACGCACCGCAGGGACCCTGAACGCACCGCAGAGACCCTGAACGCACCGCAGAGACCCTGAACGCACCGCAGAGAGATGAGACCCTGAACGCACCGCAGAGAGATGAGACCCTGAACGCACCGCAGAGAGATGAGACTCTGAACGCACCGCAGGGACCCTGAACGCACCGCAGAGAGATGAGACTCTGAACGCACCGCAGAGACCCTGAACGCACCGCAGAGAGATGAGACTCTGAACGCACCGCAGGGACCCTGAACGCACCGCAGAGACCCTGAACGCACCGCAGAGACCCTGAACGCACCGCAGAAAGATGAGACCCTGAACGCACCACAGGAACCCTGAACGCACCGCAGAGACCCTTAACGCACTGCAGAGAGATGAGACCCTGAACGCACCGCAGAGAGATGAGACCCTGAACGCACCGCAGGGACCCTGAACGCACTGCAGAGAGATGAGACCCTGAACGCACCGCAGAGATGAGACCCTGAACGCACCGCAGGAACCCTGAATGCACCGCAGAGAGATGAGACCCTGAACGCACCACAGGAACCCTGAACGCACCGCAGAGATGAGACCCTGAACGCACCGCAGAGAGATGAGACCCTGAACGCACCACAGAGATGAGACCCTGAACGCCCCGCAGGAACCCTGAACGCACCGCAGAGAGATGAGACCCTGAATGCACCGCAGAGACCCTGAACGCAACGCAGAGATGAGACCCTGAACGCACCACAGGAACCCTGAACGCACC